>NC_137639.1:20884361-21039361 GCF_963383615.2 Lipophrys pholis | reverse complement strand
AACGTAAATTGGGGAGATGACAAAGGAAATGGATTTAGAGGAGATGGAAAGAGTGTATGCAGGGGACAGGTGGTGAAGTGGTGGCAGGCAAAGAGGAGAAAAAGATGGAGTGGAGAAGTGGAGCAAGAAATGATAGGAGCACAGGTGTAGACAGCAGAGGACTACCATTTTTGTCTTTTGACAAGAATCAGTGTTACACGGGTAATTCTGTCAGCTCTCTGTATACTTAACAAGAGAGGTTGGCTTCTGTTGGATTTCAAATGGGAGTGACAATAAGAATTGGTCTGATTTGCTGCTTTCAAATTTAGGCAGGGATTTCAACAGCAGTGTCTACTGGTTAATCCTCTGCAGCAGCTGCTGAAAGTGCACCAAGTGGAAAGGAAAGCCAGAGCAGCAGAGAGGATGTTCAGCTTAGCTAAGGGTTCTTGATCACTTTTAACTGGGGACTCAAATTAAAAATTTATTTACTCTCCACAAATGTGTTTTTTCTTCGGTAGCTCATGCACTCAAACCTGCGGGGAGCTGCGGTGCTGTTGAGTGACGGATAATAAACCTACTTTATTCCATAACACAATGTTTCTACAACAATGAGCTTTGTCGAAAGAGTAACATGAAATTTGATTTATTATTTGAGTCATCCATGTCCTCACTACTAAAAGTAGGCTTACAGTTTAAAGCTTTGAAGAGAGCATGTTGTTCAAGTAACAGCTTGTGGAATAAAGTCTAAGCTGTTCCTCTGATGTGCTTATCCTCCCCGTTTAAGTTATTGCACTCGCTGTGTTGTCTTCATTGTTTTTTTTTTCCTTTCTAAGTTTCACATTTTGTGGGAGATTTTTTTATTCAAAGTGCTCCGCTGTGCAGTGAGTTTAAACAGCATTAAGTCCAGCAATGTTACTTTCTGCCTACTGAGTTACAGATGATGACCACAGGGGAAAAACAGTCACAGGTTCTGTTTGCCAGGAGTTGTCGGCGTCCCCAAAAGCACTTAGAGCCCTGAGCTCATGACCCTGAAAAGCTTGTACAAAGCAGCAACACTCTGCTTGTGTTTCTTGTGCCTTTATTCAGTATCTGAACTAGGCTGGGTGTGTAGGACACCAAAAGCTAAAAGCTGGCATTAAGTACTGGCGTCTTCGTCTGGTTCATACATATTTGATGTGATTTTTGATCATGGTTTTGTTGATTTAAATCATAGTTGGGCACATTTCTGTACCGCTCCAAACAAAATTGATACATTTTAAGGGATCATCTTGAAAAATGGGAAGAAAATGCAGTTTACCTTTTTTTTTTTTTTTTCTCAAAAAGGTTAGAAATGTTTTGTTGTTGGTCCTAAGCTTTAGGAATGTTATTGCCATCATCCATATAAGCATTCTCGACAGTGTTAACTAGCATTCTTCTTGCCTGTAGAAGTGCCTTTATGGCTTGAACTTTAGGCACTTGCTTTAAAATACAGCAGTAATATCACTGGAGAAAGATGTCATGGGAGCGGGAAGTGTGAGTTCTGAAAAAAGTGCGATATAACTGTCAAGTCATATGGGAACTCTTCACAACCCTGATTTAGACACCTCCATTCTCCCCTGGAGTTTTTAAATGCACACAGACACGCCAACAGTAAATTCTGTGTATTCAAAAGAAAAGCCCCAGTTTTACTTGAACCATTTCTTTGTCAGTTTGCTCTCTAACAATGCCTTTGTCTAATTTAAAATTAACCTTAATTGTTTCCTTTCATGTGTATGCATGAGCAGCAAGACCATTGTTCTTAACAATGTGAAAATGGATTCACATATAGCAGCGATGTGCATTCAAACAGTGCCTGTGGTTTGCAGAAAGTGGAGAAGGGTGCCAGTTTGTCCTCCTGCTCCTTGCTCATGGCTTCCAGGAAGACTTGTCACTTTGCTGTGCCACTTTGTCACTCACTCAATCTGCCACCTCCTCCTCCTCCTCCTCCTCCTCCTCTAATTCCCTCCCTCCATTCATCGTTATTCAACTCCTCTGCATGGCCTCCACCTGTTCTGCCCTGCACGCACATGCCATTCCCTGCTCCGGTCAGAAAGTGTGTGTGTGGTTTGCACGTTTTCATCCCCTTGCCTCACCTTGTGATTTGCGGCACAACTTGGACAGATCCTGGCAATTGGAGGGCAACAGAGGGAGAACCGGGGCATGGGAGACGTTGTTGTGACGCGTCTGTGGGAATGGGAATGGGAGCAGCTCTGAGGGAGAGGAGGAAATGTCACTAAGCCAGGAAGCTCAGCACACACAAACAGACACACACTTGACTGTACTGACACCTCAGCACTCCTCCTCACTTGACTGAATACAATTCAGACCAGCAGCGCTGACATCATCCAACCCCGACTTTATTTCTGTTTTCCCTTTCTCTCTCTTTCCCTGCTTTTTTATGCTCTTATCTATTTTCTGTCTCCCTCTCAATTGTGCTCCCCCCTTTTCTCAATCGTTTTCTTCCTTTTTCTCCCTGCCTCTCCTCCCTCCTACAGAGCCCCCACAGAACCCATCCAATGCTGGCAAGGTGGCGGGAGCTGTGATTGGCTCCCTGCTGGCCCTTCTCTTGGTCGCCGCTCTCATCGCAGTGCTTGTCACCCGTAGCCGCAGGCAACAGCAGGGTTACCGCGCCAATGGCGGCAGCGACATGAAGACGCGCATATTTGGAGGTGGAAAGAAGGCCAGCAAGAACGGCACGGGTGGAGGCGCGGGAAGCGGCGTCATCGGCGCAGGGAACAACAACGGCCCCATCTATGTTTACAACGAGAGCTCATCCCACCCAAGCCTCGGAGAGAAAAACAACCACCATCAGCCGCTCACTGTGGGGGGCCGGCCCGAAGTGGTCGCCACTACACCCACCGCTCAAGATATCCTGCTAAGCAATGAATTAGATGACGCAGAGAGGAGGAAGTTTGATGAGCTGGAGGAGGAGGAGAGGTATGACCACTTCGGTGGAGGAGGTCCAATCCTTCAGCTTCGCCCGCCACATGACCAGAGTGATATCATTGGGGATTATATGGATGATGACATGGAGTCCCAGAAGGATGGCTCTGTCATCTCACGGACTGCAGTTTACGTATAGACGCAGAGGAGGACGAAGCGGAGGCAGTGGAGGAGGACGAGGAGGAGGAGGAGGAGGAGGAGGAGGAGGAGGAGGAGAAAAATGAGGGGTCGATGGAAAATTCCTCCTGAGGATATTCTGGCTCTGGGGTGGTGTCCCTGTCTGTTAGAGAAAAGAGAATAATACAACAATACCACTTTTATTTTTTGAAATTGATTTTAAATCTAGCCTATTATTAATCACAGTGCAGCCCCAGATCGGACTGAA
The DNA here is from genome assembly GCF_963383615.2 of Lipophrys pholis. Lineage (NCBI taxonomy): Eukaryota > Metazoa > Chordata > Actinopteri > Blenniiformes > Blenniidae > Lipophrys > Lipophrys pholis. The sequence goes on along the minus strand of NC_137639.1, from coordinate 21,036,036 downwards.
TGAAAGGGCGGCTTTCTGGTGGGGTTTTGTTAAAGGAGTGCTCCCATTATCTGGTCCCTACGAACTGAAAATGAACAGAAAAGAACAACCTGCCTCCCACCGCTTCTGCACACACTCTCACTTTCACTGGGACCTTGACTCTTGACAGACAGACTAAAAGAGAAATTATATAGTGTGGGAGTAAAATAATGGAATCATGATCCAAGCTTGGCTATTGAGGAGGCCGCTCACTTGCATATTCACTCTTATCTTCTCTGAAACAGTAGAAGTGGAAGAGGTTGTCAAACAGTTGCCTGCAATTCTCTGCTGTCTTCTGGGAAACCTTTTGTTTTGCTAATGTGTAGTGCTGTGACATCTAGTGGGTAATATTGATGTGTCCAGAGGAAATGATTTACAGACATAACCGTCAGGTGATGTGGAGACTGGCAGATGATGTATTTGCTCATGTCCACTGGTGAGTTCTTCTTTCCACTCTGTCAACTTTACTCTCAAACTTTAAAAGAACGTCTCTGCAAACTGTGGGTAGACTTGAGGTGAGCAAAATTGAGAGAGCGAGAGGTCGTTATGTGCTGCACAAATACAAACACAGCCGAATTAAACAAAGAAAGTTTGCCGAGTGCTGGAACCAAGTTCTTAACAAGGTATTCACATGCAAACTTCTGAACAGTGCCTGGAGGTAAGACGCAGTAAACAAGAGATGGGGGAATGAGGTGCAGCCGATCTGACAGGGTCAAGGGATGGAGAGGGGGGTGCAGGAGGGAGAAAGACAGGAGAGCAGTACGTCTCTTCTTTTCTCTTCTTCCTCATCCTTGCCTCTTCAGAATGCTCGTGACAAGAGGAGCTTGATTGTTAATGAGCCGTGAAGTCGCTCGCTTAGCCGGGACCAACAGATTGCCACCACTTATCGTTTATGACGTGGCGACCCCCCCCCCCCCCCCCCCACCCCTCCCCACCCCAATCTCTATCTCTCTATTGCCCCTCTGTCTCAACCTCTCTTCCTCTATTCATCCCTCTCTCCAGTGTTTATGATTTATCCAGGCCAGCGTCGAGGTCAGGGCTACCAAGAGCAGGGGAGTATTTTACTGCTCCTGATGTGTCAAACGGCCCACTTACTCTCCTCCAGACTGGCCTGCTCTGACATGCCAGGACTGTCTAATCCACCTGGAGTGGCCATGCTCACTCCACTGCACCGACACCCGCCGCCTCCTCCCATGCTGTTGTAAATGGCCGAATGTAACAGAAGCCCCACTTTCAAAGTACGACGGCTTTAGATGAGACAGATCTTCAATGAGAACATCTAATATTTCTTCTTATTAGTGGATGTGGTTAAATGCAGTGAATTGATCGGGAGACATAAAAGGTACAGCGAAGCTATGGGAGTCATATTGACTAACAGGCAACATGCAGTGAAATGGCGGTTTTATGATGCAGGTTCAGAGATGATTGTCTCCTGACTGTTAATTTATCCTTTTAACGAGCCACCGGAGGCCCGCTCAGGCAAATATTGCTCCATGGCTACTGTATGCTGCTGTCTTGGAGGCTCTGTGTATACATTAGGATGCGTCACTGTCTCTGTGTAGCCACTGGGTGACTGTGATGGACAATCGCTGAGCGCAGCCCCAATGGAAGCTCCTCTAATCATGATTTTCCTGGCCTTCTAATCAGCTCCCCTTTGACCCACCGGGAATCCGGTGAGCACAGTCTGGATGACTGTACTGACCTCTCTTAAGGGCCACCTGAGATCTGGGTTGGCTTTCGCCGCAGGTCATGAGGTCAAGCAAAGCGTGATCCAGTGTCAAGGGCAGAGATGACTGTGCTTGCCTGTTTCTTTTCTCGGCTGTTTTTAACCTTGAACCACAGACGTGAGAGAAACACTTGCATACAGTTAGAGTATCTGTGGAGGGCAAAACGGCTTCTGTGATGGCTGTTAACCTTCAGAGAGGCGAAGAGAGAACAGGAGAGAGACGCAGGAGGTAGACCACACAAAAAAAAAAATAGACGGTGTTTAGCATTTGAGCACCGCCTGGCATATTGTAAGCCAGTGTGTTCAATAGGATTATCGTCTAATGGCCTTAGCTTATACATAAATGCAACTCCTGTCAACCTGGGGTACAGTAAATTTACTGAACACAGCTGATTTGTCACAACCACTCAATATAAAAAATGTATTACTTATTTTTGCACTTGTGTGTGTGCTTCACTGCAAGGCAGAGAAAATGGAGCATAGTACTGGGGTGAAAAAAAAAACTGATAAGGGACTAAACTGTTGTATGTACATTTTGGTGCGGTATCTGTGTACTATATATGTAAGCATCTTTATTTTTCTTGTGAAAATGTGGATATTTATGAAAATGTAAATATCAGATTGATGGAGCCAGTGTTGTGGAAGTACAGAGAAAGGCATTCTGGGTTGGCTAAAGTTTAATGTCTTTGAGGGCTTTCAGAATGTAATTTTTAACCTTATGAGTACCTTGGTACTTTAGGTGTTATGACATACTAAACAAGCCGAGCTTAATTTACCGAAAGCCGAAGAATCAGTTTGACGTGGGAGAAATTATATAGGCTTAATTTTTAACTTTAATGTTTTATTTTTTAGCTTGCTCACATATTCATCTGATAAGCACATATTTCATTGTGGACTATTGGTATCTCCTTCTCCCTCGCAGACACCCCGCACACTGCGACAATACACTCACTATTTATAATTTATCAGCAAGACCATAACCACACAAATCTGCTCTGCATCTGCGTATATGTGTGTGTGTGCAGGGTTTCCGACATCGCTGTGCCCAGTGGGGCTGTAACCTCAGCAGTCACCCCTTGGTCACCAAGCTATAATGTCAAAGCTGAAGATGTTGGTGTGCATTTTGAAAGCACGCTTGCCTGCACGTACTGTATATATACAGTACATGCGCGTGCAGAAAGCAGAGATACATTCGCCCACACACAAACACCCTTCAGTCACTCTCTCATTATGCTCCCTCCCACAGCCAAACTGTGCAGAAGACGCCTCACACCTGACAACTCTGCCGTCTCCTGACATAAGCCCACACAAATGTGCTGGCATAGCTGCACACAAAAGTACACACGCACATACACAGCCACACACACAAAAAAAGAATTGCTTCTTCTCTCTCCTCTTCTTGCTCAGTGGCTCTGTCAGGGCTTCTACTGTGTCCTGTTAGTGTGGAAAGAGCATGAAGTGTACCCCCTGCTCCACTGCTTTCAATCCCCCCCCCCCTGCAAATAGTGCAGGCATTTTCCCAAGTCAGTGACCATGTATAAGAGAGACAACCACATTTTCAGGGACTCACACCCTTCACCTGGTGTCAGCACAGCGGGCCCTGTAGGAAACCGTTTGTCCATTCCGCTTTTGTTCTCTGTGGGGGAAAATGTAGCTTTCCTACAAACGCCACCGTGCTGACCTCCTCCCCCTCCGCAGATGTCTTGAACGCTTTTAGAGGAGTCACAACTTCCTACTCTTCTCCAAAATCTTGTTTTGACTTCTCCTAATTCAGCCACCTCTGCTGCCACAACCGCCTCCACAGACACACACACGTGCGCAGCACTGCCACACGCCTCAGCACCCAAGTCCAGCTTGTCAGACAAAATGCTTTCACAGAAACCTGCCATCTCGGCTTTGGGTCCAGCACAAGGTTAAATATTCTGTATTTTTCTTTTTCGGAGAGCCGCGGACTGTTTATTTCTTTGGCTTCAGACATCCGATGAGTAATCAAAGCCTTAACATCTCCCATCTCACTCGCATAAAGAAAAAAAGAGAGAAACCCTCCCCTGTGTACATAGTATAAATATATAAATATGTAGCAGAGAAAAAGAATTACTAATTTATGGTGTCACGTTTGTGTATTACTCAGTGACAGCAAGCATGAAGGATTTATTTTCTGCTATTACAGTTTCTCCTCTTTTCTGTTATTTTGCAGTGCTTTATAATTTATGTTTTCTGAGTGCTTTATTCTCGACTGCTGCGCTGTGATTGCTGCCAAAACTGGCAAAATGTGCTTCTTCTATAGAAATGAACTATATACACACATGACAAAGCCGTTTTATTCCAAAATGTGCTTTTTATTATTGACTGCTCTGTGTAAAAGTTTTTTTTTTTTTTTTTTCTTTAATCTATTTTTTTGATTTTCTTTTTTTTGTTGTTTTTGGTAAAAGAAAAAAATTGAATCAGAATTGTTGTCACCATTTTGTCATGTCTTTCTATATTTTTTCGTATTTGGTTGCTATTAAAGATTTCTTGATTTTTGAAATGTTCTGGTGTTGCCGTGTGTTTCTCCCTTTCCTTCCCTCTGTCGCTTTAACACTTGAGGAGAGCTGGATGACTGAGGAGCCAGATTGTATAGAAGCGCCGGTCATTGATTCTCACTGATTAGATTTATAGATTAATTGATCAGGATATGAAGTGGCCTCTCTGTCTCTTGTCACCAACGCTTCCAACTCGAAACACGCTTTCTGTGTGCGTGTGCGCGCCCCCCCCCCACTCTCATTTCCTGGTCTGGCTGTTTGTCTCGTTTGGGTTTTGATAAATCCGTGTGTGTGTGTGTGTGTCAACAGAGGTGTGATAACAGCTTTATGGGAAACTGAGCACAAGAATAGGAGAAGCCATTTTGTCTTGTACTCGAGCTCCACCTCATCATTGTCTCTCTGTGTTGCATACGTGTGCTGGTTGGCTGAAGTAAACATGCTACCTTGGTAACAGGTATATAAGAGATGCTGTAGTTTTACAGGAACATTTTTCTTTTTGGTCTTCACCCGAGTGTGTGGATAACGAAAAGTGATAATACAAAAGTTTTTGGGTTTTTCATGCAAATATGCATGAATATTATTACATCCTGCATGACCCCAACATCTTTCCTATTAAAAAACAACAACAACAAAACTGTACAAACGGAGAGAGAAGAGCAATGAGGAATGTGGTGCCGAAGCCTCAGTGGTTTTCCTGGAGGGAGGCAGTTTGTGTTTTCAGTTGGGGAATGTGCAGGCCAAGCTGAAACTCTGTGAATGGAGTGCCTCTCAAAGGCTGCATTGTTTGAACTCTGACTAAACCAAACTGGTTTGGTCAAATTTTAACAGACGGGCAAGTGGATGGTTGTCTGCGTGTATGAGTGGGTTTCCAAACTTACTGGCTTGTGAGTGCTCATGCATGCATGTACACCTGCCTTATTCGTTTTACATACAAAAAAGCCCTCTGTGCCCTCCTTCCAAACGACACAATAAAGTTCTGCTCTTAACATCTCCATGATGGTGACAGTTGGTTTATGGCGGTTATAGCAGCATGTCCTCCATGTTCGCCCGGCGCTTTGATGCTGTCGTGTATCTGTGTGTCATCCTGGCTCCTTGTCACAGTTAATTTTTGTTGCAGGCTTCTTCTGTCAATGCACAGCTATTTACTGTGGGTCCAGCCCACCATCTGGCCCCTCTAATTGCTTTGGATTCGAGGCTGGCGAGATGGAGTAGTTACACACAGAGGCACACAGACACACTCTGCCTCCTTTGGTTTTTGTATCTGAATGTAAAAGAGTCGAGCGCAGCAGCATGCCTTTTAAACTGCAGTGAGTAATAAAAGCCAGTGTGACACTGGCGGTTTTTTTTGTCAGCCTTTGTCAAAGGGACAAGGTACGCACATCGTGTGAAAGCGATGACCCCATAACGCAGGAACCTGGCCTATTTGGGCTTCGGGCAAATAACCTGGATCTGAAGCCAAAGCGACAGCAGCTCCGCCAGTGTGCTACCACTGTGTTCGACATTAGCTTACAGTGATGAGACATGGTGTGGTTCCCTCGGGCGATTGGGTTAGCTGGTAGTGGCCCTGTTCATATCAAGTTGTGTGCATGCATGTGGGCGCGCATTAGGCAGAGAGTGAGCATGGCAGTGTGTTCTTCGGTCATACAGCGTGCTAAAGAAGTCTGTCCATGTGGTTAGGCACCCGCTGAGTGCTTCGCAGGGTTCAGACGGATCAGATTTCCTCTGGATGTTTGTGTGTAGAACTGTTTATGAACTCAAATATTATCAGACTGTGTGTGTGTGTGTGTGTGTGTGTGTGCGTGGGCACGTGTGTGTGTGTGTGTGTGTGTGTGTGTGTGTGTGTGTGTGTGTGTGTGTGTGTGTGTGTGTGTGTGTGTGTGTGTGTGTGTGTGTGTGTGTGTGTGTGTGTGTGTGTGTGTGTGTGTGTGTGTGTGTGTGTGTGTGTGTGTGTGTGTGTGTGTGTGTGTGTGTGTGTAATGTTTGACACATGCCTGTTTGTGCATGGCTTTATATTTAACTTCCAGCTCTGGCAGCTACCGCCACAGTGTTGATTAAACATCTGATCGCCTCGGTGTGTTGTGGATTAGCACACAGACCTACTTTGGTCTCTCTCTGCTGATAACAGCGAACACAACGTTTCCGCATTTAACCTCTCACCCTCTGGATCCAGACCTGACTAATAAATCCCAGAGTGAGTGATGAATGGCCAGGCCTGTTGCATGGATGTCTGAGTGATGGATGTGGTGACCCGGCTCTTCACAAAGATTAAAGCAAGTGTCTGCCTATGACCTCAATTATGGAAGTAGGTCCCTGCATATTTTTATTAGCATTGATGGAATCACTTTCCTCGTGGCCTGTTTAGGCTCATAAAATACCCAGCTGTGTTACAGTTGCTGGAGTATTTGTTGCGAACCCCGTGTCTTTGACCAGCTAATTATTTTAAACGATGTTTCTTAATATTCAGGCTGTGTATTCCAGCACACAGTTGTGACTTACGGCCCGCAGCCCTCATAGTTCATAGAAGGAAGTTAATTAATTGTTGTGTCCAAACAGAGGAATGTCTTTCCCTGGCCAAGTCGTCTGAACTCGGTCCAAACCAGCTTTTTATTTGCTGAAGATTAAACCGAAGGCGGGAAGCCCCTGAGAACAGTGAGAAATGCGGATGGCACCAGTAAAGACCCAGTCGTACAAAACAAGCTTCTGGTGAAGAATGTGTGGAGGGATTAGTTTACTTTCTGTGAATGTGATAACACTTTTAAATCAATATTCGTATTAATTTCCTTATGCTCTTATATGAAACAGTGAGTCGAATACGCCTGTTGTAAAGTTGCGATGGTGCACAGTGTCGCCGAGGGAACCTGTTTGTCTTTCAAGCCATTTATCAAGTCAAACATGCAGCGGTATGAGAAGAAGTTGCTTCTTAGTCTTATTTGACAGGGTGGTTTATGTTCAGATTTTGGCACTAATGCCTGATTTGTAATTGTGTTCGCTTCTCTTTTGACCTTTTGAGGAAGCAAGTGAATTGATGAAATAATCAGTCCAATGAAGAATAGTGGCTGGTATTCAGCTGCTGTGGGTGGTACACATGCGTCACAGTGAAACGATCCTTGTTTGATTCCTGGCCAGAGCGTCGGACATTCGTATTTATCACTTCTTTTTTTTTCTAGGTGCTCTGGCTTTGTCTGACAATCTACAGACATGTGTGTATCTTTAGGTGGTCACCCTAAATTACCAACAATTAAGAAATTGTATGATTGTTTGTGTGTTTAACTTGTGATGATTTGTCATTTTGTAATGGATGAATGGACTGACCATGAAAATATTGCATCTAAGTTTTTTTGGGTTTTTTTTTGTCATAACTCAAACTTTGCCAACTTAAAAAGTATTGGGAAGGGTTCATCTCTTCTAGTCCAAGTCTCTGTTCAAACTGTGTCGCCTGTTGAGCTTTTTGAGTTTTCACATTAGAAAAGAGTCTGTATTTTCAGCTTGATTTAACTGCAACACATTGTCACTGTTCGATATAGCTTTTGCATAGTACTGTATGTTTCAACTCTGATTTATTTTTTTTCAAGGGTTGCACAATGTGAGGGGAGCTAACAGGACTCTTATTCATTCACGAAGATAGTTCTTAAAGAAATGACATGTACAATGGAGATTCCTGTACTAGGCTGTATAGTTGCACGTTGGAATTATTGCATTTCCTTTCACACTTTGCCCAGTACTGTATATACTTACCTGTCTGTTGTCCTAATTCTTGACAACACCCACGCTTTGCTTTCACTGCTGATATTTTCAGGCTTTAGACTCACTTTTTCCTGATTGAATAGGACTCTAAATCATTGTTTTATAAAGCGATCTCTTGAATGGATTTCTTAATTTCACACCGTCTGAGTCCATTGTGGCAATTCAGGACCTGTTGGTAATTTAAAAGTTGGTGCATTAGAGACTGATCTATTTGACCGTGGGGGTTTTGCAAATGCTAAATTGACTTTGGATCCTCTTTTTTTTATGGCACAGGTTTTATTGCCAGTGGTTGTTTATTTTTTTTTTTTTTTCGGAGGACTGGGATTATGATGTTTGTTCTAATCCTCTGTCTCCTCTCAGTTTTGCTACTGTTTTGCATCAGGCAACAACCACTCATCCACTGTTTACTCCAGAAACATGCATTACCATAATACCTAAGATGGTAATGAAATGCAGTTCAAAAAAAGCATTTTCTTTTCTCTCTAATATCAATTTGTGCAAAAATATCCTAAGCTGTCACCTCTCTGAAGTAATGTTTATTTTATTTTTATTTTTTTTACAAGCCAGCAAACATGCATCAAAAATACCTGGCAAATGTATTTTTCATAAAAGAAAATTGTTATTGTGCCGAGTAAGGTGAGAGCAGAGCACAGAGGAAGTTGCATTTGTAAATAATCACAGGAAATTGGAAATCGTATCATTCCTGTTCCTCAAGCTGCAAACGATAACATCCGATCTTGTGGCTTCTGGTTATTCAGTTTTGTCGAGATGTGTGTCTTACTGCACGCACACACACACGAGCACAAAGACGGGCAGACAAGCACACAGACTGGGGGGGGGAAGTAAATGCTCCTGTTTCCCCCCTGGAGGCCCATGGGCGTTCACTCTTCCTGTCCCGTGCTGACAGGGCTGAAGGTATCTGGGTGGTTGCAGTGCATTGTAGGGCGGATGAGTGTCCCTCGGGGTAGAACATGCACGGCCGACTGCTGGGAGGGCAGGGAAGGGCAGGGAGGGGATTGGAGTGAGAGAGAGATAGTACAGAGGGAGGGCAAAGAGTCTGTGGTGGTGCAAGGAGACCAGAGAGGGTGGGGGCTGGAGGGGTTAGGTCTGGGGTCTTGTTTCTTGGCAAAAGCTACAGAGGGATTTGTCCAATATATAAATTCAACATTGAGTAACACAAGATTGCGCAAAAGCAGGAAGAGAGGCGAGGAGGAGTTGGAGAGGACGGAGGGAGCAAAAGGGTAAAAAGCAGAACAGAGAAAAGGAGGAGAACTCTGATTAAAGATGGAGTGGGGATGGCTGAGTGAAGGGAGGAGGGCGATGCGGCCTGAGTTGTTGCAGCTGTGCTGATTTTAGCTTCTCACAGATCAGATTGTGCATGCTTGTGCGTGTACACGCCTGAAAATGTGAGGGAGAGAAAGGGAGAGGCGAGGAAGCTTTGACGTCCTCAGAGCGTCGCTGACCCCGACACACCTGCACAAACACCCACTACCACCAGATGAAAGCTGCGGCGTGTGTGCATCTGTGCATGTGCAGTGAAATAAGCCCCAGAAGGTCTTCATGCTGTGACTTACCTGGAACAAATCGTGTTCTAGAGGGAAAAAAAAAAGACAAAGAACATTATGTGAATGCAGTATGACCACCAGGGAGTGTAGCTTTGAGCTAAATGTGCACGTGTGTGTGTGTGTATTTGCGTGGCTGCGTGGGTATGAATAAAAGAGATTTATATCAGGGAAAGAATGGTTTGTTGCTGCTCCTAAGAATAGATTCTGTGACGGAAATGATTTTGATGCTGTATGCAAGCGTGTGTGTGTGTGTGTGTGTGTGTTTCATTTTTTGTGTATTTGCCCCCGAGTGCTTTGCAGATCAAATGCACTTGCTGTTTAATTCACCGTCTCAACAGGCAGCTCCTACAAAGTACATGCACGCACTGGCACATGCACGTCTGCATACACTCAGACATAAACATACAGGATGGGAGATGAATATTGTGATAAAAATGAAACGGGTCTTCAAATATTTGGTCTTAAGGAAGGGAGATAGTCTTCTTGAGACTTTCAAATCCATAGTAAATGGTGGATGATCGCGTGCGTGTTCATTTGTGGATGTAACTGCTGTGCAGATGTTTGCCTGCCTGACAGTGCGGTGTGCATGCAAATTTAGTTTTTTTTTTTTCTTTCTTTCTGTGTGGGAGTTCGTCATAAATATTTTCTCAGTGCTGATGAACAAGTAATATTCATGATGCTGTATATGTTTTTCCTATTAATACTGAATTACAATTTAATGATGGCATAACCTATTGCTCCATCATAATTAAGTATATTGAACGATTACCACCGGCAATGAAATGACTACAGTCAGTGTTTCCATGTTAATACCTCAGGCTGGTTTTGCAGGGGATGATGGGAACATATCCCCACCCTGGTCAATCTATTACCTTCTACTGCTAATTCCCATTTAGCATGCTTGGAATCAAATGCTGCCACCACCACAGTACTTAAAGCTCCTTCACCAGCCAACCGGTCAAAATACATCTAACCAATGTATCTTACACTCCGAGTGATGCAGAGCTGCCACCTCTACTTTATTCAAAGTCACACTGCACGCAGGTTACCTCGCACCAAGTAGAGACGTTTGTTCAAATGTCTAAATTCACTTTGTGATCCAATGTGCAATGAAAGACCATTGTTGACAGGTTGTAAGTTTATTTTACTTTCAAAGTTTAACTGATAGTAAGTCTCAGTACCTGTAGTCTCTGTCAGGTTGGTCCAAGCAGAGAGAGAGTAAAGTCTTTGATGCCACTCTGTTGGTTGGATAAAAGAAAAATGGTAACATTAATATGATTTGATTTAACTCACACTTATACAACTTCAGTCCGACTTTTTTTTGTTTCATAATTAACTAATTAGTTTTTTTGAATACAGGAACTCAACAATTCAAACTAAATTATCTAGTGTGAGGCATGAAACAAATGGTGTGAGTGCGACTTTGGAGTTAACCTCATGAGTTTCATTCTCGGTGTGTACGAGGTGACAACTTTCCTTTATTAAGAGTTTAAAAGACATATATTCGATTTGTTTAGATCGATGGTTATGAAGCTTGAATCATTCGATTTGCACCAAATACATTTGACAAAAAACCATAGGGAGCAGTATATCCCTCCTTGCCTTTTATTTTGTCTGCATTTCATTGCATTCATTATTCTTTTGAATAAAATTTCTTTTTTTTGCCCTTTTAAAATACTTACTTTTAATTTCCTCTTGTCCCTTGCCCCAGCCCTCCACATCATCAAACATAGAGGGGCTTCCGCTCTTATACACCTATACACTGTGTGGTAGCAGTTCTGAATAAACTATGCAGTCCTTTTATAGTCATTGTATTTATGTGGATTTCTACTCTGGCAGAACAATCATTAGCATATAAGAAGTTTACAGGTCACACTCACCTTAACTGCAATACTGCCCACTCTCCATGTTGTGTATGTATATTTTTATTTTTACAGTATGTTTTTGCTTTGTAAGTCGGCTGCTACATGCAGTTTGTTAATGTGGACTGGACCGGCCTGAGAGTCTCCATCAGCAGTTCAGAGTGATGTTATCTGCACTGGCCACTTCCCCTGTAGGGTTCAAGTCTTCTCAGCTTTCTTTGTTTGACATTGAATAATAGCCATAGTGAGGACAGGATTCTCAGAACTTCGCAAAATTTTGTGTGTGGGGGTGAGAATGTGTGCGCGTGTGCTCTTGTGCATGTGTCAGCTCCTCTTTTCTAACCATGGACTGCTTCCTCATTCATCTGCCTGTCATCTAATCTCTACATCTCTTTTCCAGTAATCACTTCTCCTGCTCCTGTCCTTTTCTCTGCCACTTCCATCTCCTTATCGTCTGTTGTAGACTAAATGTTAAACCATTGTGCGTATGTTAAAGGGCCATGCATGTGTGAGTGTGTTGGTGGCGGTGTGTCTTTAACCAATACAGGGGGTGTAAATTCCTCTCTAATTGTTCCATTTCCCTTTTTCCTGTTTTTAAACACATCTCCAGTCACTGGCTATTGAACCAAGGGGCACCATTTCAAAGGAAAATGGATCATTGATTTAACCTGTTAATTATTGCTCCAAGAAACAGAAAATGCCTGCGTAACATCTCGCTGCTCCAATACCGTTGGAGACACGCGGCTGTCAGACGCTGCCCTTTTCCATCGTCTCCGTGTGATGATTATGTTTGTGTGCACTACTCCCAGGACCACTGTGGTGGTCTGTGACCACGGTACAACACCTGCTGGGGGTCTCCTGTATGTCTTTGGCCCCGTGTTAACCCGTCCTCCCCTTGAGGGTCCTCTGTGATTTTGACCGCATTGCCTGTCACTCAACCCCACGGCAGAAGCATCATGAGTAACAGCTCTGAGTCACTGCTGAAGTACACTCCAGTGGTGAATGTTGGAGAGGGAGGTAGAGAAAAAGTGTGTGTGTGAGTTTAGAAAATAGCTCAGCATTGCAATGAGAAGCACATCCGTGCCGCTACATCCCTTGTCCGTTTAACTGTCGGCTTTGGGCAATGATGGAATAAAATAGTCTTGAGTGAACAAAAGGTCTTATCTTGGAGGAGGAAATTAAATGTTATTCAGATTTGCCTTTTGGCATCGCAGTCTGCTCCGACGTGAAATGTTTACAAACACGGTCGATTATCACTCTCGCAAACCTGGATGCGATCTCTGCCACCTTGACAGTAATAACGGGTTCATTGCAGATTGATTTGACCAACCTGCAGCGAAAGAAAACATCCGTGCAGAATTGTGCTCCGTTCGCCGCGTGTAATGGCTCGAACTCCTTGAGAAAGCAACGGGGTATGAATGACAAAAAATACACAGCACAGAGCACTCACAGGGCACTTGAATGCAGCGCACACACTTTTGATTAATTTATGTTCTAGTACATTTCAGTTTTCTTAAGTTGTTTCCTCCAAACGACTGTCGGCCCCACTGGACTCGGATGAACAAAACTCTTCTAAACAAGCGTGCGCTGTGGTTCAGTCCTGTGGTCTGTTTCTCATCTCGTGTTACTGCTTTGGTTTACATGCTCTCTCCTGGAGTCTGTGTGTCATCATGCAGCTTCCAGTTCCCAGTTATTTATCTATGTATTACACACACTGTCCAGGTGCCGCTCACAGGTCATTTATCCTCTATAGGTCCCCGCCATCCTGATATATGGAGCTGTGCATTTCTATATCACAACACTCTTGCCTGCAGAGCAAACACAATTGCACACTCCACTGTTGGGCACCCGGTTTGTCATGTTGTGTGTTTGGCTGTGTTAAAGGGCAAGTGTGTGCGCGTGTGTGTGTGTTAACTTTAGTTTTTCCTGGTCATTTATCCTATTTTAAGGCCTTTTACCCTGCTGTCCTCCTCTTAATACCACTTTTACTCTAGTGCTTTAGGGTTTTCTGTCTACCAATTGCTATTCATTAGTGTGGATAGGTGGGAGAGGTAGAAAGAGGGACGTGGCAGAGTGTGCTTAAATGTGCTTTTTGCCTTACTTCTCTACTGGTTTTGCTCTAGTATTGCTAGTGCGTAGGGTTTTGACTGTGTTGTTTTTAATACCGATTAATCTACTAATTATTTCTTGGTGGTGTCATCAGATTGTCATCATAATTCCAGTACACTAGGGTAAAACGCCTTGCTTTAGCGATTTTAAAAAAAAAAAAAAAAAAAAAAAAAAAAAGAAAGAAAGAAAAGTGTTTTGATTTGAGGTTTTCTCCGAAGATCATCAAACTGTTTGATCTCTCCTAGGATGTGGATGCATGCTCTTTATGGAAAATGTCCTCTGGTTTTAAAGTGTGAGTGTGATGTTTTCCACACGGACGGAAAGACGTGTCTGATCACAAGCTGTGGAAGTTAGTTTCGGACGTCTTTGACTGTAATAATGGCCCACAAAAATGTTAAATAGTGCTACGGGAGGAATTTGATGTGCAGTGGGGTGAGTCGGCACTCGTGTAGATAATGGACATATATGCAAATTTATAGGCATTTTAAGAGCTTATATTCATATTGTGTTGGTGGTAGCCGAGTGTGTGTGAGTGTGTCCCTCCATATATGTGAGTAGGCAGCGTATTACTCGTCTTGGTGCAATGAGCCAGGCCTTGTATTAGGCAGGTTGAGCTGCAGGGGAAATTTCGTAACACTTGACCTGTTTCACTGAGTCATTTGTGTGGATGAAGAAAGAGAGGGGGGAAAAAAAGAGGAGAGCGAGTGAGAGGGATGAAAGAGAGGGCAACGGAGAGAAATAGCAGCGCGAGTGGTTGGGGGTGATTGGAAGGATGAGTGACAATGAAAAGTGATCAAGGGAGGGAGAGGGAACAACAGCTGGGGGAGCCGCAGGGAGGAGGAATGAGATGACGGTGCCTTCATATTTCTTCTTTCATTCTTCCTCTGTCTATCGCTCAGCCATCCCTCCATCTCTGTCCTTCACTCAGTGGCCTGGCTGACTTGCTCTGCCCCTCATTACTCACGCCTTCAACCTTAAAGGTCATAAGCACAGACTAAGCACTTTAAAAATCAAGAATATCACATTTCTGTATAACTCTCGCTGCCTGGTTTTAGTCGTGTGTGTGTGTGTGTGTGTGTGTGTGTGTGTGTGTGTGTGTGTGTGTGTGTGTGTGTGTGTGTGTGTGTGTGTGTGTGTGTGTGTGTGTGTGTGTGTGTGTGTGTGTGTGTGTGTGTGTGTGTGTGTGTGTGTGTGTGTGTGTGTGTGTGTGTGTGTGTGTGTGTGTGTGTGTGTGTGTGTGTGTGTGTGTGTGTGTGTGTGTGTGTGTGTGTGTGTGCACTCTCACCCTTGTGTTTTTTGTTTCTCCGGTCTCTCTTGTAGTGCATGTTTTGTTGAGAATACTTGATGCCAGCTCACCACATACATATTAATAGTGTCGTTTTTCATTTGAGGAGCTCAGCTGGTGGTCTCCTGCCTTGGAGGGAGAGTTTAAGCTTTATATTTGCATCAGTGGCTACTTATTCTTTCCGTATCCTCTCTTCTTGGTGTCCTCACTTTGCCTGTCTGTGTCTTTTTCCCTGTGGGTGTCATGAGTATAAAGCATGTCAGGACAATGAATGCTATATTAGAAAGTGCCAGTTCATCACGTTCAAGTATCAGTTATTCTGCTTTCTGGCTAAGCACAGCTCTGAAACTATGTGTATATATTTAGGGAATTTTAAGTACAATTCCTCTCCATTAAAAATGTATTATCCACATCAAATACTTTGTGTTAAAGGAACAATCTCCCCGTAAGAACTGTTAAGAGTGACGACCGTTGATTGTCCCCAGCAACCTGATTTTGACAATATATATTGCCAGAGAGTCTTTTATTTCAATTTCCACACCCCATTCACACCTAGCATTAACAATCTGGATATGCTAACTGGAGTGGGGAAACATATGTCGGTGCAAGATGTAAATAAATGCAGAATGAATTATGATCAGGAAAGCAATGGAATTGGCCAGACCCCCATCTGGAGATGTTGATTGGTTGTCAGCCGGGTGTAAACGCACGTAATCAACTAAACAAACTGAGAGGTCACCCAGCACCACTTGTTCCTGCTGTAGTTGAAAAGTCTTTCCCCACAACAGTTTATTAAAAGATAATAATGTTCCCCGACCTTGGACGTGCCAGATTTTGTTGACGAGTACACCATCCATGCTGAAGTAATTTGCATACTGAAATTTGATTGTAATGAGTGCCGAGTGGTGATAACTAGGAGGCTTATTAATACCAGGTGTGACAGCAAATAGATGGATGCATGTTTTTATTTAGATTCGGCATGTAGATAAACCCTCTGTGTTAATATCTGTGGCAGGAGATGTTGGAGACAGATACAACATAATATTGCCAAGAAAAAAAACAATTTTCTTGGCTCGATACCAACACAAGTAAGAGAAAAAATATATTTTGGACCGAGCGAGTCTTTAATACTTAATGTCTTGAACCTTGTTGTCCCACCACTGGGTCAGTTATTATAAACTCATACTGTTCAGCCAAATGCTGCTCAAACTCTGAGAAGTTTATTGCAAATGTGAGAGAAGATTCAGCGGTCTCCAAGAGGCAGAAACACTCGGCTCCACTTTTATTGTATCATTTTATCACACTGTATGCACATTGCTTATATTTGATTAAAAGCTTGAAGGGGATAATACACACACACACAAAAAAAAAAAATATTCCTCCATTTTCATGGGTGCAAAAACCACTACTGCTACTACTAATAATAAGAGTCTCCAAACAATATCTTGATTCTGGAGTCACTTTGAGTGTCCTGAGTCCCGCCCCCTTTTCTCGATCTTTGCAGTTAGGAGTAAACTACATGTTTATTTGTAGCTGTTTATCTTAGCTGGGTAATGTTAGCGTATATCAACTACATGTATGTGTCACACACTACAAGGGTTCGGGTTGATGATGGACATACGTAATACACATCCCAAAAAAGTTACTGTAAAATATACAGTTCATCGTGGCTTTGTGTTTCAAGAGACATTTAAAGGATTATTTATTTAAATCTGAGATGGGCTAAAGAACATTAACTTATATGAAGCATGTGACTTTGATACCAGATAGAATTATGGTTTTTGAACTGTACCTTATGACATATTTTGAGATTTAAAAAAACCCAAACATTTACATTGTGTTCATTTTAAAATATGTTTCTGATTTAACCATTAGTTAACTCCATTTAGGGGTTTCAACATTATACCACCACAACAACTCAGCATGCAGTCTTTGTCGGGCGGTTCATGAAGTTCAACACATTAGAATGGTGAAGTGCAAGTGTTGGCACGAAGCTAACCAGAGTAAAACACTCTTATTTTGTCTGCTTTGATCCAAACCAGTGAACTAAACACATTTCAAAACAACTGTGGTGGCAATCCTTAAACTTAGAAGGTTTGGTGAACTCTGGTGTGATTGTTGTTGGTGCCAAACAAGTGACCCAAGACTATTTAAAAAGCAGGTGTTGTTTTCAAAATAAACTCTTGTCCTTGCTTCAGATTCTAATTAACCAAAGGCCTTCAAACGGAGACAAAAAATGGATTTTAGATTGTGTTAGAATACACTACATACAAAAATCTAAGGAAAGTCGGCTTCTGGGTGAAGTTTCAGAATAAACCTAAAATTCATTCTAACCTCAACAGGTGACCCTCTAAACTTTTTAACGCACATAGCAAACTGTTCAGTGTTTCAGTACTTTTTGCACAACTTGCCGTTCTCTAAGACGGTGCTGAATGGATCAAAAATACATTTGGTTCAATTAGAACTGGTGTTTAAACAGGACTCCTCATCGAACCGCTGATCAGCAGTACCTCAGTACCGTGAGGCTTCAAACAGGATGTCCCTAAATGAGTAAAGACTTTGAACAATGTTTTTTGGGGGGTTTTCTCTGGTCTTATGACGTATTAGGAAGCCTAGCCTTCAAATAAGGATAACAATATGTGAGACAAAAGCATGTGTGGCTTACAACTGTGGATAAAGCGGGAAGTGTTCCTGAAACAAATCAGCCTTGACCTTGATGTCTTTTACACGTAAATAAAGCAATGATCTTTTTGTCTGAATAATTACCGGTAGCATGCATCATCAGCTGAATATACCTGTCTAGGATGAACACAGGCGCAGTGTGATAACTCTACAATAGCAACATTCAACCCGTCAGTCAGTCTTCTCTTCTACAATCCCTGCTCAGTCGGATTTCTACATCTGATTTCGGAAATGCCAAGAAATGAGCGTCAACTTTGCTCCAGATCAGGAAACATAACCACAAGTTTAAACTCTCCCAGTTAGTTCTCGATTCATCCAAAGTGCAACTGACACAATGTCTTTCCATGGAACTTCTGCTTTCATACGAATATGAAACTTTGCCCAAACAAAAGCTGAAATCCCCCGTTGAAGGGTACATTTATTTCTAGGCTCCTGTAGAAACATGGAGGGTTTTGTTGAAGTGTTATCCATATATGAATAAAGTAAGACATGAAAACCACATCACATTTAGTTTATGTAAATACACGTTTCAAACTCTGGACCTTTATATGATTTTATGAGCCATTCACTGGCTTTCATTCTTTAAGCAAGCAACTTCCGCGTTGAAATATATATATATAAGTGGAAGAAAAAGGCATCTCCTCTCACTTTCTTCTCCTTCAAATCTGTTTTCATTACCCTCCCTGTCCCCCTGTCTCACTTGTCGCCTACTCTGCTGCTGCTGCCACAACTGCGCACAGTACAATTGTAGCCTTTCAGTTCTGGTGTGACGGCTGGCGTGGCGACTGCTGGCTGCCAGCACCTCCTCTGGTGATACAAGGCTCGCCGTCAGTCGAAACAGAGCCTGGTGTTTGGTGACATTTAGCATTTTACTGCAAAAATTATGCATCAGTGTTGACATTCAGCCTTATGCATAAAATTCATGATGTATGTGGCACTTCCTGTAGGCACTGTAGCAAAAAGAGAGGCAAGGAGTATGTCACAGCTGAGCCACGAACATAGACACACCGCGGATACACGCAATGAGCGTACAGCTGTGTGTGTGTGTGTGTGTGTGTGTGTGTGTGTGTGTGTGTGTGTGTGTGTGTGTGTGTGTGTGTGTGTGTGTGTGTGTGTGTGTGTGTGTGTGTGTGTGTGTGTGTGTGTGTGTGTGTGTGTGTGTGTGTGTGTGTGTGTGTGTGTGTGTGTGTGTGTGTGTGTGTGTGTGTGTGTGTGTGTGTGTGAGCTTTGAATGGATTTGAAAGTCATGTATTTCATGTTCCTCTTCATTATTGTGTCTTCATTATGAAGCCCCCCCCACACACACACACAGTCACACACCTCTCCCCGAGGTACTCCACTTTATTCATTCTTCGCAGATTAATTCCAAGAAGACACTTTTTATGATCCCCAATTTATGTCAGCAGCCAGGCAGGCCTGCGCTCTCTGCTGCTCTCCCCTTATCTGCACTGCCTCATGTCTGTGTCTCTCTCTCTACATGTGCGCTCAATGAAACAATGGTACTTTCTAGTAACGAGCAATGAGTTTGTCAGGTTTTAAAAGGAAGAGAAGACAAATGGTGGGAGGGGACGAGAGGATGTGAAGATAATGGGTTTCTGTGGTGATTAACATTCCAGAGTGGCGCGTCAAAGAAAGTGTGACTGTCCTATTGTGTCTTTACTGACAGCCGAATGAATAGAGGTCCCGGCACCGGTTTGGTCTGTGGCACAGAGGGTAATAAACATAACATGTCTAATCTGCATCTTGGATGCCGACGTGATTGTGTGTGTGTATAGGCAATTCCACATGTGTAAACCGAGAGTGACACACTCACCCTTTTCTTCTTTTGAGAATAGAGCCACGTTTACAAAAAATGCAGCCGGCATGACGGCGAGTGAGCTCTTGTTCTCTCGACCAGTGAGTCAGCTGGCGCGCTGACTAACCGGTCATTCAGTCTGTCAGGTGGGATCACTGGCTTCCTGCCACGCCGCTGTGACACACCTGTCACCTGGAGCGATTTTGTGTGTGTGTGTGTGTGTGTGCGTGTATGTGCGTGCGTGCGTGCGTGCGTGTGTGTGTAGAGCAGGAAATGGTGTTCAGCAAGCTGCTGCTCTATTATACTGAGAGTGACATCATGGCCGCTGAGTGAATGCTCTCGACGTATAGGCTTTTCTCAAGTGTTTCGCACACAGCCATGACTCTCTAGTGATTTTTTTCATCAATAATTCAACAGGCAGCGAAAAACCTGCAGTTAGGCTCATAAATGGTAAGTAAGGCTTAATCAGCCTCTCGAAAACACCCACTTAATCTGTACCTTCCAAACATATAGCAGACTTCTGATAAACCTTGTTATACAGCTTAATCATTTCAATAAGATCTTTTCAAATGATTAATGGAATTGAATCCCTGTTATGTTTGTTGTGTATTATCATACAAATGAAATTACCAGACTCACAGAAGACAAGTTTCCATTCATTCTGTCAGTGTTGGTATGTTGAACACATTTACAATTTACACAGTCATATGCAAACCCATCATGTTGGCTGGAGCCAATCACAGCTGATATATTTTTTTTAAATGAATGTTTATAAACTGGGATTAAATCAGAGTACCAAGAGAAAAGTCATGCGTACAGTACAACACCGTGCAGCCCACCAATAAATGCAATGCAAGACACTCTCACCCTATATACCATTTCAAACAACTGAGGGCAGGTCGCCAGTCCATCACCGGGTAAATACAGAGAGACGGACAATCAGACACACTTACATTCACACCTTCTGCACTGTACAGTCACCTCAATCAACCTCATGTTTTTGGACTGTGGGAGATATATATATATATATCTCCTTGGTAATAAACAATAATACTTCTATTTTCTTCTTCACTAAAAATTACAAACTTGTTAAACACAACTCTAATCCCTTGAATCTGTAGACTGATCTCAGCATTCTAACCATCAAAGAATTGAAGTATTGTTAAATATTAACTACTCACCAGAAGGAGCAGTTTGTAGTCAGTGTTCATTCATGTGAAATATTCAACAAGGGAAATATATTCCCTGTTCCTAATATTAACAAAGTGAATAATGAAAAATATGGATTATTTGCTGTATTAACATAGCGAACAAATAGCGGTGTGTGTGTCAAGATTAGTGCTGTTACAAAGGTGACAACGGCAAAAATCAAACCTCTTACCTTGACAATCATTAGTGTCATTGTGTGTTTTCAGAGGTGCCGACATACAACTCGGCCCGAGGCTTTATCATCAATATTCCCTTCACTTTTCATGCTTGATTTAGGCCACAAATGCCTGGCTAATCAGGTAGTCTGACTGGAAGTTGCTCATGGATTCGCGGCTAAGATCAGTTGATTCTCCTCACTCCCCGACTTTGATCATAGTGTCTCATCCATCCTCAGATCAAAACGTACATCCAACTTCTCCCCGGCTCTGCTGCCGGGCTGTGCGTGCAGCTCGCACACAGTCAGGTGTGCTTTGAAAGTTGAGCAGAGCAGACAGGTTTTTGAGCTAAGTTAAGCCAGGGATTAAGGAGAAATTTGCTGCCCATCTAGGTGTGTGTAATAGTATCTATTTTTGACTCTGCCTTCAGAGAGAAATTCCTGAATATCCTCAGAACGGCATCAAGACCCTTTGCATCACCCACTGCTTTCTCTTGCACCTCTCACTCAGGTGCTTTTATAATACACACACACACACACACACACACACACACACACACACACACACACACACACACACACACACACACACACACACACACACACACACACACACACACACACACACACACACACACACACACACACACACACACAGAAACTCTGGGTGCATACATGCTGTGTGCTCCGTTTTGTTTATGAGCGTCTCCATGTGAGCATTTGCCTATACGTTTTCCACACATGTGCCATGTACGCATGTGACTACGTCGGGGGTATATGCGTGCATCCACCCTTCTTGTGTGCCTAACAGACTCTGACATATCTGTGGCTTTTCCAGGCGAATCAGGGCCGGTGCCAAACCGCCAAGAAATCAATGCAACAGACTCTGCTCCCCTTTCCGCCCCCCCCCAACACCCCACCCGCCTCCTTTTCTCTGTCTCAGTCCGTCTCCTCTCTCTTCTTTTTTTCTTCCTTCTGTCTTGCTCAGAGCCCTTATTAAAAATGGAGTGAGTGTGTGCTGCATATTTAAAATGGTCATGGATGGATTTAAACGGCTGATGGTATTTAGTGTCTCCTCAGGGAGCTGCTATGAGCCCTTAAGCTGACTCCTCTGACTGGAGCCTGACTGACTGGTGAGCACACACTAAACCTCTAATAATGACTTGTGTACACACAGTCAGCCCAGCAAGTGCATGCACGCACACACAGACACACATAGACGCACACGCACTCCTGCTGTAGCACACTGCTCAGCTGCGGTGGGACGCTGGTCACGTCCTTTGTGCGCGCGGTAGATGCATTGCAATGTGCTGTAGATTGTGAGCTGGCTCGTCGGGTCAATAACTCATTAGTTTACCTGCTTTGATGTAGCAGTGTGTAAATGTTTTAACTGTATTTGAAGACAATGTGAGGAGTTAACTGTGTGTGTGTGTGTGTGTGTGTGTGTGTGTGTGTGTGTGTGTGTGTGTGTGTGTGTGTGTGTGTGTGTGTGTGTGTGTGTGTGTGTGTGTGTGTGTGTGTGTGTGTGTGTGTGTGTGTGTGTGTGTGTGTGTGTGTGTGTGTGTGTGTGTGTGTGTGTGTGTGTGTGTGTGTGTGTGTGTGTGTGTGTGTGTGTGTGTGTGTGTGTGTGTGTGTGTGTGTGTGTGTGTGTGTGTGCATGCTCTGTTGATAGTCAGGGTGGATGTCACACTGAGCCCCTTCAGGTCGAGCAGCAAGTGTTTCTGTCATGTTGTCTTTCATGCTGGCTTGGATTTGGGCTCCAATCTGCTCCTAAGTGTCCTTCACTGAAACATTATTGATTACCCCGCATGCTCTCAAACAGTGAACATAAATACTGCTGCTGTGAAACACACAGAAAACAAACACAGCCCCCGCATAGGAGAGAGAGGGAGAAAGAGAGGGAAGGACATGAGAACAAAACTGAGCGGAGGGGGAGATCGAGGAGTTTGGTTTAGAATATTCATATGAATGGTGCATGAAAGAGCAATTCCAATAACTAACCTGTGCCTGCAACCATTTATGGCTTGGAACAATGAGATCAGTGGTGTTGCCTTCAGTGAAATCACGACAGGAAGATGAGAATGCAGATTTATTCATTATTGATGCCGCGGGCGTTTGTTAACGGCGGCTACTTGGTGTAACGTTGTTTGATGTATATAGAGCAGTTTGGCATCTTTCATCTGTGATATGTGAGGGTTAAAGCGTGTCCATAAATGTGAATATCTGCTTCAGAAAGTGCATCACTTACAACGTGGATGTCACTGCATATTTGTGCTCCTCGGCTTATGCGAGGCCTTGACATGTGCGCCTGCCCACACTTATGGTAGTATGAGCACGTTAAAGACGCTCGGCGGTGAGTCGCAGCTGCACATGGCTGTGATGTATTGTTGTTTCAGCTGCACAGCAGTCATGGTGATGACCTTTTGAGAAGTCTGACACGTGCACAGCAGAAATAAAAGGAAGTGAACATTTCTGTTTTGCAGCAAAGGTTTTTGGGTTATTTTCCTCCATGTACAGTACTGTGCATTTGCAGTTGAGGTTGTGAAAACAAACACTGCAAAGCAAGAATGCTTCTGAGAATGGAGGCGTTTTTTTTGTTTTGCCTAGTTTTTTTTTAATCACACAAGAAAATACAAAGTGAGTGAAAAGAAAGAAGTATCAGTACTTGGTGTTCCTTTACCTTCCAAAGAACTTTTCTTTTTTTTTTTTTCCTTCTCAGTACAATTGTACAAAGTTTCTGTAGGAACACTGCAGGGATGAGGTCTCCAAACTTCTCTGAGATTGGACCATAGATCCAATGTGGATATAGAGCTGATGAAATCCCTCTGTCTTTTCATGTAAGTCCAGACCGATTCAACCCTGTTTTAATGCCAGATAGTTGATGATGGCATTGGCTGTATGTTTGAAGTTTGTGCCTTTTTGTTAGATTGATTTAAAGCATCAATTGCTTTTCTGACTGTATTACTTGACAGACAAGTCACAGCTTTACACACCTGCATAAAACTATAACACTGCTCTCTAAACACAAACTCATATTTGTATGTACGTCTGTGTGTCTGTGTTGGCTTTATTGTTAATTTTTTTTTTAACCAGTGCATAAATCAGCAGCACTCAATGCCAAACAACCAATCAAGCACATTTAAAGACTAATGAAACCATTCTTTATTTACACCCAGATAAATGAACCTATGAATGCTTTTCTCCCCACCTTCCCATCTTTTCTGTATTCTATTGTCTCCGTGTCCACCGGCTCCCGGTGGCAATACATTACTGAACGGCAATAGAGGAAGCGTCTCTCATAATGAGCATTTGAATTCCACTTTGGCGATAGCGCAGTTTTGGGGTGTTTCGACTGCCCGCATTGTTGTGGGCTCTCTCCAGGGGCACTGGATGAAGAGGAGAGTGAATGAATGTGGAGCACGAGCGAGACCATTATGACTCTGTGTGTCATTAATCAGCAGCTGATGAGAAGCCGTTTGAGGGAGAGATGGGGCCTATTACTGCTATGGCACTCCCCGGACTCGGTGTGGGGCTCTTTTAGGCTTCCTGTTTTTTGCGGTCAACAATACTTCAGGTACAAATACAGTAAACAACACTCGAAAGGAAATCATTACTCCAACCAAAAACACAACAGGTTCTGTCCGAGGTTCATTAGTTATATAAGAGGCAGCAAAGGAAGTAGAGACATTTGCAGCTTTTCTTGTGCATCGCATACTTTTCTTCTTCGATTCCTCTCCCTCCTACACACCCTCAACATCTGCTTCTCCACCCTCCAGATTAAATCTCCTATTCTCTCAGTTGTCTGTGTTCTTTGCTATATGTTCGACAGCCTCTTCTCTCCTTCGCCATCCCCCCCCCCCCCTCGCTCTCCTCCTCCTGCAGTTTCTCCTTTCTGGCACTGTGTGTGAGGAACTTGGTAGGAGGGCGACATGAAGCGCACTCTCATGTGAGTCGGCAAGAGTTGAGACAAGTGAGCGAACTGACTCTAGAGGAAGAGGGAGGAAGGGAGCGATAGCCAAGTCCTCCACGTTGGTTCTTTCCCCCGCTCATTATGTGTTATATTTTTACACAGCAGACTGCTGAATAAATTGCAGTACATGAAGGCTGTTACAGCATTGGATCCTGGCTGTAGGGGAAAAATCTAAGAGGATCGCTGTGTTTGAGGTTGCATGTGTGGCTGAGTGGTGGGTAATGAGGTGAGAGTCCCTTCTAGCCAGAGGTTAGCAGTGGTTAGAAGGGCAGGTAAACACACCAGCTGCTCCTGACTGCCTGGCCTCAAGGCCACAGTGACACTGGTAGAAGGAGGAAGGAGCAGGGTGGGGGCAGGGAGACCGGAAAAAGCAGGCCGAGAAGATGGATGGGAAGCCTAAAGGCATTGTGAGGTAAAATAGGTGGCTGGATTTTCTTAGAGGCAACATTTACTGCATGTCGCAGATTTATTTTTTATTTTTTTCCGGGAGTAGGCTCACAATATAATTGCAAATTACCTACTCTTGGATGGAAAAAAAAAATCGAAATGCCACCCAGGAGCGTGTAATATCATCATTCATGTCATCATGGACATATTAACACATTTCCTTGTGTGTGATATTTAATAAAGATGTGGAAAACCTGCTGCTTCTTGAAAAGGTTCCTCAAATTATTCACCTCACACTTTGTTTGACTGTGTGGGAAACAGCTTTATTTCCTTTTTTTAGCCTGTAAGTACATGACCAAATGAAAGTGTTTAGGTCTGTGTACGTATGGACTCGTGTTGCTGGGATGTGATTAACTTTGCTCATTAAGGGAAATGAGTTAATTCAGAAAAAGGCCATAAAGAAGTGTAAATATTTAAGTGTAGTGATTAGGTGCTTATTTTTCGGACCACTTTTTACTTGTTCCTGCAAAATGTTAACATAAATATCTTGAATTTTTACTACATACATTTTCAAAACTGGTTTATAAGTCCCAATTTGATCTTTAGTTTGTACATAGAGGAACTCACCAAGACAATGTCATTGTCACCCTGGAGGCCCCTGCTGAGAGAAACACCATTGTTATGTATCCACTTTTTTTTATGTGTGGTGAATCTGATACCATTTTGTTTACAGAATGCAAACTGGGGCTGTCACAATATCAAATTTTCACTTCACAGTTATCGTGGGAAACGTATCACATTAATGATATATAATAAGTGAATCTTAATCAAAAATGTATGAAATTATTTATTAAAGTATGTAAAAGTGCAAAAAAAAAAAAACCTCACAACCATCCCAAGTAGCCATGTATGCACATGTGAAATAAATATTCATAAAGACTATATTAGAAAACCATATTTCAGGAGAAGTTGAACTCCTCGTCATCTTACTCCAGCTACCCCTGACTCTCTTCAGATATCAAGGCTCGCTGCCAATTCAGGCTCAATGGATGTTTTATTTACAAGTGATTACCGGACAAACCTGGTGACCAGAGTGTCACAGTGCACATCACTTGTGCAGTGGGGTTTTTAATTTACTTTCAAAGCAGTGGCTAAGAACTCTCTGTAACACTAACTTTCCCCATCATTCAACTCACTTTCTCCATGTTGGAGGTGAAGGCAGAAGAGGTTTGGAGAACTCGCTTCATTGGCAGATAGTTTAGCTTGGCAATTCTGGCAAAATGATGTATTGTCCAAATCTTGGTCCACTTTATTGAACCTAAATAAAACTCCCACTAGGGCTGTTTACTCACTCCTTACAGTGTTGTGTTGTCGTCATCAGCCACCTGTCTGGAGCAGACGTGTTTCCAGTAGTAACCTGGGAGCAAAGTTTAGGTGCCGGCCGGCTACTTTTGTGTACAAACTGGGTTAATGGCACGGTTTTAACATTTTAAATGCAATACTAAAATTGATATAGTACTAATGCAAACAGTAAAGCAGTGGCAAAGCAATCTTAATTTCAATCCAGACATATTAAACGATAAAAGGCCCTGACAGACAGACAAAGCTGAAAACAAAGTAAAAGACATCACGAGATGAGACAAACCATGAAGTTGAATGAAGAGAAGAAAGGCACAGACTAAATGTGTCTAATGCGACTGGGGGAACTCGTAGCCACATGACTGAAAGTGAGCCAGGTAACACTGACGGAGCTTCAAGACTTTCCTCCGATATAAATGAAATGTTTGAAGTTGTTGGCTTGAAGATCAGAAACGGCCGGTGAAGATTTTTCAACGGGTGCATTGCTATCTTTGTCCTTTTGAGTTATATTATATTATTATATTATATTTCATTTCATTTTTACTTGGAAAAAAGGTTGTTTCAAGTATTCTGCTTTTACCATTTTTTAACAGAAGTATCTATACGTCTTCTCAAGCCAGAAGCATGTGTACTTTTGCTATCTCTGGCAATGGTTCTTTTCCAACTTGGGAGTTTTAACTCGCACCACTTCTCAAGTTCAGTAATTAAGATCTTGTTCACTTAGTCTGCTCTGCACACATCAGGACAAATGTTAAATGGATAGTTTGTGCTTTTAGCAGAGGTTCCATGTTGGTGCTTTTTCTCCGAGTCTGGAGTTCACTCATTAGATAACTTGACAGATAAAAATAGATGAATGGAACATTGTGTACAAGCAGGAACTGTGCATTGTGAACAGTTATCATCAGGATGTATTGCAGTAAAGACCCTTCAGACAAGCAGTCAGCATGCCTCTTATCTTGACGTTGTAGCTGCTCATCTATCTTCCACATCACTTTATACAACTTGGGGGTCTTGGGGGGCTCGAGTTGATCCCGGCTGACTCCATCAAGAACTGACATTCACACCTACAAGTCAATAATTATCATTTTGCTGCTATACCCCCTGTGTAACGCAGTATATAATATGTATTATTTCATTATGTGTATAACTGATGGGCCAAAACATTATTCTAAATTATAATGCATAGGTCTGCTTTTTACAACAAGCTTTGCTGCACTGGGATTTCTGACTCTTTCATGTGAAAACCATCATTAACAGATCCAACATACGCTACTCTCGCTCTAACAGGCCAACCTTCCCTCCTCACATGCATCGAAGGGCTCCAGCCACACATGTTTCTGTCCCTAGCTCAACGATTTTCCTTCATCTGACAACTTTTGATAAATACTGACCTCTCCAGACTGGGAACCACCCCAGTCTGCAGGGACTCCTAACTTGTCCAATGAGAAGACAAATGTAGATGCATGAAAGAATGATTAAATAGTTTGAAAATGTGTCCCTTCTCACCCTGTTACCTGACTACCATGCAGTTCACTGCTGTGATGAATGTGAAGTTTCCAATCATACTTCTCAAATGGCTAACTGAATAATTCCCAAATAAGAAAGGTTTTGCAGGAATGTTGGCAAGGTTTCACTCCCAAAGATACTGCTTTTACCCATGTATTTGATATTTGGAGTTGAATTGTTAACAACAAACACGGAGTGTTGAAAGAGCACAAATCACTAAATGTTTATTTGTAATTCTTGAATTTCTTAAATGCAACGGAAATCACAGTTTCGATAAATATACTCATCTTCAATTTGAAAGTTGAGTGTTTAGCATTCACAATCTTTTTGGAAATTGGATCGGGTGTAACGGTGGAAAACCTCCCCCTTAATACACCAGCTCTGAGGTAAATAATGTTTACTTACTGCTAAATGTATCCTACACGCTGACAAGTGGTATGATCAAGAGATCATCTGTGTTATTTACTTCAACGTTCAGTAATTGTATAATGCCTGATCGGGGGTTTATAACTCATTTCACTGAGTATCATTTAAAGTTGCAGAGATCCACATATTGCACTCATACGTCACAAAGTATCTACTTTAATCATTTGAAAACGCATTATTGCGTAAATCTGTGTCACAGTTATATAGTGAAGAGTCTCTCTTGATGACAAAAGAGCTTTTTCAAGAACTCACAAACACGCAATTAGCTGAAATGATTAATCGTTTTTACTGCTGTGTTTCACGAACACCACTAGTGTAATTAAAGCCTTTTTAATGTTTAGAACACAGATTGCAGCGTTTAGGTCTGCCTAGAGGTAATCTTAAGTGCATCGGAGAAAAATAAATCATTCGCTTTATCATTATGATTATATTACAGAATGTATAATGAAGGTACAGCGCTAAAACAGATATCATGTTAAATATGCAGCGTGTAGAATTTTAAT
Source organism: Lipophrys pholis (assembly GCF_963383615.2). Classification (NCBI taxonomy): domain Eukaryota; kingdom Metazoa; phylum Chordata; class Actinopteri; order Blenniiformes; family Blenniidae; genus Lipophrys; species Lipophrys pholis. Next base: position 21,007,214 of record NC_137639.1, on the reverse strand, counting down.
AGCACCACTTTTATTGAAAGACTAGGTGTAATGTATCATAATTACTTTAATGTGTTTGATTTTGGAGAGTGCTAAAATCAGTCTATAACAACGGGTGATCCTGTGGATGTAATGACAGTCTGACCTATGCTTTTGCAGCACTTGTTACATCTCTGTAAAGTGTCCGCACACTGTTTTCAGCTCAACCTGTTACTTCACACTCTTTTCTGAGTGTGTGCTTGTGACAGAAGGCAAAAAAAAGGGGGGGGGGGGGGGGGAGAGACTGTTTGCTTTACAGCGGATCAATCATGTTCTGAGTGGACAGATACATTTGGCTAATGCAGTCCTGCTTTCTCTGCTGGCTGCAGCTGACCACCTCAGTGCCAGTGTAAAGTGGACAGTAAATATTGATAGCGAGACAGCACGAGGGGACCGGCGACCTTGTCAGAAAGAGAGGGAAATGGATGGGATGATGCAGGCTTGGTGAAGAGGGTGAGAGAGAGAAAGAGAGAGAGAGTGAGTCCCTCCCTGCCTTCTCCCAAGGCAACTGAGTGTGCTTTGATGCACTGTGGCAGGGAACACACTGTCTCCCCAGAGAGGGAGAGCGCGCACACACACACACACACACACACACACACACACACACACACACACACACACCATAAAGAGTTTTCAAATTTCCCCATCACACGGCTTTTCAAAATGTCAAAATACACACAAACACACACACACACACACCCACACACATTTTGTACACAAAGTGTATGTCAGCGACATGAATTTAATCCACAGACAGTTGATATGTACAAGGTTGAGCTCAGGAAGCATGGGAGATTAGAAATGGCCAACAAGACTACTGATTTGCCCAGAACACACACACACACACACACACACACACACACACACACACACACACACACACACACACACACACACACACACACACACACACACACACACACACACACACACACACACACACACACACACACACACGCGCTCCGACTGCGTCTGTTCAGCTGCTTGTGAACAAGCACAATCAATTTGATGTGATTTGTTTTATGCTGAAGTGAATTGTAATGGCGCTGTCATGAGTGCGGTGAATAGTCAATAACAGTGAGGAGGACAGTGATTGTGGGAGTGGGTGTTACAGGTCTTCAACTGCCGTAAAATTAGTGTCGGAAGTCGCTGCAGCTCTCGGCACTGTACCTCTTGGATTGATTGTGAATGATTTAGGTGTGTAGGTGTATGTGTGTGCAGGTCTGCAGGTCTGCAGTGCATATATTTGCCCTCTCTGTGTAGCTGTAACCTTCGCTATCTTCTATTTTCTATACCTGGAGTTTCACTTTTTCAGGCTTATGTTTGCGATTGTCTCCCGTCTTTTCCTTCCAGCTCCATTCTTCAGTTATCTCTACCATTGATTGAGTTACTGTATTACCAGCTCTATACATGGATCTGTCTGAATGAATGCGGACACACAGAGTGTTTTTTCACTAAGTTAACCCCAACATCTAAAGACTAGGATTTCTCTTTTTCTCTTTGTGTGAAATGAGATTACATGTACTGTTCTTTATCTTAATCTCTTTCAGAGGCCATCAATTCATTCGGTTCTAATCTCATCTCCAGGCACTCTGCTGTGACCGTGGTAGCCTTGTGTTTTTCTATGCCTGGCGATTCTGTCGCTAGTGTCTCAGCTGAGTTCAAACGGCTCGAATTTCCACTGAAACTGGTTTGTCTCATTACACTGAAACTTCACATTAAGTGCGAGCCTCTGCTGAGACGTACGTTTCCACAAGACATCTTAAAAACAACAAGGAAGTTTTCACAGAAAAGGGAATTCTTCATCAAAAAACTCTAATAGTGCTGGGCTGATCAAACGCCTTGCATTTATTTAATTAAATAGATCTTTTTCACTTGGCTAAAAAAGCAAGTGGAGTGTGACTTGAAAGGCTTCAACCAGCAAAAAAAAAAAAAGAATTTACAAATGCGACATCTCTACAACATCGCCGCCACATGGCCAGAGCTGCAACACGCTGAGCCAACAGGACGCCTCGGGCTTTGGATATTTTGGTCAATAGTCACTTTTTTTGAGAAGTCGAGCGAAGCCACCAGGAATGAATTTGATCATCAGCTACAGGAGGATTGTTGTTGTTTTGTTTTTTGCCTCTAGTGACCAGCGGTCTGCTAATCTGTTAAGCCAAGACCAACCACATGTGAATCAGTTCTTCGGTGGACCTCCAGGACTCAGATTATTTTTCTGGTTAGTATGTAGGCATTGGGTGTAGTGAAAAAAAAAAAAAAAAAAAAGTTGTGTAGGTGTGCGTGCGCTTGTGCTGAACAGATTTGCTGAACAGGTCAGAGAGGGTAATAAAAACAGGCTTATCTCTACTCGTTAGGCACAGGCGATAAGAGATGCGGAGGGAGACGCTACAGATTTAGGCTGTCGTTGTTATAGCACCAAATAAGCGAATCCCAAATTACAACGGCGATGGAGCAGGATGACGGGAAAGAGGGATGATGGGGGGGGGTGAAAGGATGGATGAAAGGAGAGGAGGAAGATAAATGCAACAAAAGCCTAGCTCGTGCGGGGAAGTTGAGGATAGGCCAGCATGTTAACCTTAATCCCTTCAGGGAGAGGCGTAAACACACAGGAAGAGAGAACAAGGGATTGAGTGGAAAAGAGAGGGATGCGAGATCTTTGTCTTCCCGCTCTCTCCTTCATCCCCTCAGTGTGTGATCAGCCCATTGCAGACAGGAGCCGGGAAATCCCTCTGTACTTATCTGAAGCCAGCCTCTTAATCACAGCCTTCATCTCTGTTGGCTTTTCCTGCTGCCTCACCCTCGTTTCCACTTCTGATTCTTCTCCGCTCACCTCCTCACTCCTCAATGTCATTCTCACAAGCTCCTCTGGTTGGACTCCCGCGTCTCCTCTCCACTCGTCTCTCAATGAATCCCTTTTCTCCCCCCGAGCGCTCTCTTTATTTGAGCTTCCTTGTCAGTGATGCACATTTACAAAGTTTTAAAGGAGTGCTGATCTGTCTCCTGAATTTTTCTTTTCTTTTCTTTTTTTTTTTTACCACCTCAAAGCGCTATGAAACGGAAATTAAGAGAATAGAGGTAAAATTGAAAAAAAAAGTAGCCACTGGGTGTAAATCTGCAGCCGGGATCCATCCATGCATCTACGAGCTCAGGAGATTTTCCTGGTATTTCCAACTTGCCGAAGTAAGTCTGCAGTAATTTCAGACAGTTTCAGCCAACCGTCCAGCCTCATCTCCTCTTCCTTCACTCCCACTCCTCGGCTGTCCCCGTGGGGGAGTGTTGGTCCATGGTTGACTTGCTGGCTAGGCAGGCAAGGCTGAGCAATGGAGGACTCACGTATAGGAAGGGGTGGATGGTCCCAGCATTGATCTGCTCACAGGAATGCAGCTGACCTTTTACTCAGCTTGAACTTTGAACCATCTTGTCATTCACCATTGGGGAAGAAGATTAAAAAAAAAAAAAAAGAGAAAAACACTAGATGCTTTTGTTGAACTGCTCTCTGCCTCAGGGCTCCACTCCACCGAAATGAATTTATGTGCGCTTGTTTTCATGTCCGTTTTAGTGCTCAAATATGTATGTACGCAGACATGTGTTTGTGCATGTGTGTGATGTTTGTCTTGAGAGGAAAAGCAGGGGGGCAAAGGGCGCACTGCAGACCGGTGTTTTCGTGTAAATATGTCGGGCTCCGAGTGGAGTACAGGATGCCAGCTGTTTCTTAATACAATGCCGTGTATTTTTGGCATGTGTTTTGTGTTTGCATGGGTGTGTGGTCCTAATGTGAGGGGGATTTTTTTGGGTAAGTGCTGGTCCAGTTACATGTCCTTGACTGAAATCCGCAAGGATTTAAACAAGCCCTGCAGCCATACAGTACGTACACACACACACACACACACACACACACACACACACACACACACACACGCACACGCACACGCACACGCACGCAGAATCTCTCTCTTTCTCTGTCTGGGATATTTCATTAGTGCAAGACATGGCTGGTGTCCAGGGCCAACACAGAGGTCAAGCTCTCAAGTCCAGTCATTCACACAAGAGGCAATGCACCGCAATCCTCAAAATTGCCCTCTTTTCCTGCTGCTTTCTCTCTTCTTTTTTTTTTATCAGGGGTTATCTAGGAGGAAGGAATAGCTTTCTACCTGAAACCATGCAGGAGTGAAAATGACATTGGTTGGATGATGATGCCAGACAAATAAGGCAAAGGAAAAGCGCCTCTGTAGACTTAAAAAAAAAAGTATCCCAGCAGCCAAAGCTGAGGAGGCTTGTGTGATGATAAACAGACTCAGCACTGGAATGAGGAAACGGCAACATAAAACGCAGGAAATATGAGGCAGGTATTAGGTTGGAGAAGTAAAGAATCTGGCTCAGTGCTTTGCTGTTAAAGAGACACAGCACCACCATGTGGCAGAAGGAGCTTCTCCCACATTAAAGGAATTATCTAATTGTCAATTCCTTGTCAATTATTTCTATACCCGTAAAATTCACACCAGTTTCAAACATTTTCAAAATTAAGTTGTGAAACTTTTGTCTGCTCGTTCTAAAAAGGCAAATCAGATACTGTTTTCTATTTTCATGACATATAAGCTGAAATTATGAAAAAATGCAACTGAGAATTGTGTCACTATTTTAAAGAAATTTCACCATTTGAAGTGAAGTTGAAGGAAAATAAACAAGTCCATTGTTTAAGATGCACCTGTAGACGTGACGCCTCAAGCAAAGTCTTTCTTGTTGCAGCTGAAAATTGAAAAGCACAAATTCTCCTGTCTGATTCTGATCTTCGTTTTAAATCCTAAAAACAAATCAATCTCCAGTCCCATTGAATTACCCAATTGGATACGCAAGTTTTAAAGCCCAGAATTAAAATCTTTTTTTTTTTTACAGGAGTGCTGAAACAGAAATGTTTTACAAAGCTTTCAGTTACACTTTTTTTTTAGGATGTGTGAATAATTTGGTTTATTCCCCTGCAGCCCTGAGCCTAAAGGAGCTTTAATAACCTCTTTTTGTACATCTTTTATTGGGTACTTAATAAATCAGGCAAATAAAACTATTTGGACTCACTTGATGCTCCGACACTTAAAGGAAATGCATAATTGATGTTTAATTCTAGAGAAAGTTTCTGAATTGTCAGTGATGGATTGTACACATATTCTTCTCTCTCTCGCTCTCTCTCTCTCTCCCTCTCCCTCTCCCTCTCCCTCTGCCTCTGCCTCTGCTCTGGCAGTTTGTGTCCCTCAAGAAATGGAGAACTACTTTAGATGCAATGAGGGCACCACATGTTGGTTTAGGTCCCAAGATATGAGCAGCATACGTTTTTGCACTAGAGGGAAATAAACAATAAAAAAGTTATTTGTACCCCACAGAATTTATTCAAATGACTTAATTAACTCAGTTCACCTCATCAAAAGAAGACTTTCCGTTCATTATGTCTCGGGAAAACATTTATTTCATCCCGAAAAAGTGGCAAAGCTTAGTGATTACGGCTGTTGTTTGATATGACAGGTTTCCTTCTATTCTATTTAGTTTGTACCTTCAATTGATTTGTATTCGTTTATAAAAATGTGACAATAGCGTGACAATGAATATTTGTTCCACAGAAGTCTCTAAATACAGCCTTCATAAATTATTTACAACGACAAAAAGCATTAAAGAGAGGAAAACCGAGGCTTTTGTACAGGGGAGCACTTGTAAGGTCAGTGGTTGGAGATGATGTGCCGCGGTGGAATGAGTAGCACGAAAATTCGTGATCATTAGGACACTTTTGTATGCGTGAAATAATGGAAATAATTTTAGGAGGTATTCAAAGTAGTCTATTGTTAGGAAAGAACTGTAATTAGAGGACTAACAACATTCAATCATGACCCTTCCAATTATTAAGACCAGGGTTTGTCCTCATCAAATGAGCTTCAGATCCTCTCTGCCCTTTACCACCCTCTCATTAACATAATCCCCTGGGAATACGGTGGATAATGAGCCGGGTTGCACCTTCAGTAAGAACACACAGTGTGTGTGTGTATGTGCGCGTGCACGCCATTTGTGTGTGTGTGTGTGAGTGTCATGCGTTGTGTTCAGTGTGGTCATGGTTCATTAGTGGAACCTCTGCATGATTCCTCTGGTTTCGTCTTAATCACCCATGTGACTCGACACTCTAATCAAACCAGCACAGTGGAGCACAAACACGTTTTCATTGCTGAGCCCCACTTTTCATTATTAAGCTACTTTTAGTGACGAGACTGTCGCCGTGGGATAACTCGCATTACCTTACATACGCCGCAATGCCACACGACTCACAATCCTGGGGGATGAAAACAACTCATGATTTTGACCATGATTTCCTGATTTTATTAAAAAAAATTTCCATGAAGAAAATCTGAGGATGTGAGATATGATTAAAATTGTTCTTTAAGTGAACGGTTCTCGGCTTTGGGAACACTGACTCTCTGAATGACAGTTCCAGACTCAAGGTTTCCTATTCCCCAAGCTTTCAGCTGCATAACACAGCTGCTTTCTTCTTCTTCAAAGGAGAAACTGAGTAGGAAGATCATTAGCACTCTCATGTGTGTTTAGAGACTTTGAGTGGCTGCCAGATAACCACAGAAAACTCTGCAAGGTTGCCGACCCCTGTTGAACTGAGTGCAGCACAAGTGTCATGTTAGGTTGGTTTTATTCTCTATTTTTAAGGGAAAATTTTAACAACTTTCCATCCAGCCTAAAGAGAAGTTCTTTTTAATGTCATTAAAAAACAAAAGCTTCAATTGTTATGAGCTGACTTATTCCCATTACAGTGAAAGAAAAGGGCCGGCCGGTCTTCATATGTACTGCAACTGTCATACATTTAACACTTTAACACAAGCATCTTTTATCATCTAAAAATCTGTATTTTTAAAAAATAATAAACAATAAACTCCACTTATTCATATTTTTACCATTATTTCTCACTTTTCTTAAAATGACAGGTAATGAGGTATGCTGGGGAAAGAACCACCCCCTCCCTCTCACCCCCCTCTGGTTTCCACACAAATTGCTCCGTGATTAGACACTAAAATAAGTAACTTGACTGATATTAGCTGTGACGCTGCTCACAAATATGTCGAAAGTTTTGTCTCTTGAACTTAAACGCATTTCTGTGACATTTTCTAAAAATACAGTTGTCTCAGTCAAACCTCCTCACGCTGCGGTGTAATCACGCTTCATCTTCAGCGTCGAGCTCAAACAACCCTGGTCGTCTCTTTTTCGCCTAATGGACTGTTTTTGATTAAAGCATGTTAAGTGGAGCTACATTTAGACTGATTTATGCAAGATGTGCCACACTGAAGTGACAAGATGTTTGCAGTACTTTCATGGTTGTTTTAAGTAGAACGGCAAATTAACACATTGTGATCATTTGATTGTTGTTCAACGATCTTCATCACCGGTGTGAGCTGTTCACAATTTGATGGACCACAAGTGCATAAATAAAGGATGTGATTGGAAAGTCAAAGGTTTAAACTAGCTGCAGCTATGTGTGATAAATCTTAAATAAATGAAGGTATCAATGTTACAATAAAGCTGTAGAATTTAACTTTTCTAGACACTCCTGTTTGTCTAAAGGAGCAAAAAGCTTCAAGTTGAGGCAGCTTTAATTAATATTAGATTACACAGGCTGAAAAGGTGTAAAATCCTTACTACAAAATAATTTTTTCATCCATCAGCGAGTGAATGTTTACTGTTGTTAGGTCAAATCATGTAAAGATTTGTCTGATGATGACTTTTCCCTCTACATTATCATTTTTCCAGGCACTCGCCTTCCAGAGAAAGGCGCCACTACAGGCAGCATCATCGGAGCCATCATTGGAGTCATTTTACTCCTGGCTATCATTGGAACAGCAATCGCGATGTACCGCAAACACAAGAACAAATTCAACGGAGAGTGAGTATATCTATGCAATTAACTTCATTTCCGTTCAAAATTGCTGCTTATAAAGAGCACATATTATGGAAAATTAATTATTCCTAACAGTAATGTGTCCTCATAGCCTGTGTATGAGGCCCCAGAAATGGAGAAAGTCTGTCATCTTCCTTGCTTGCTCCACTTTTTCACGAATGTGTGCTCATACAGACGATTCAGAGATTTTCCCTTCATGGTGTCATTTGGGGGAATTACCTCTCATTCTGGTAGTGGCGCTCTGCCTTACTGAGATACTGAATAAATATCAGCACAATTTGAAAAACCGTAGGAGTTACCGTTACAGTTGGCAGGAGCTTGCGTTAGCTAATTGGTAGTAACTTTAACAACACATATCATCAAACTAAGTAACATATTCAGACATAATATTTTCAATTCACCGTCCTCAGGAGCCTCTTCTTCTGGGTCAGATTCTGGTTCGGACTGGTATGGTTAAACCATAGCGTTTGCACGAGTCATTGTGATAAATCCACACTAGTGTTGAATATCAGCATGTTGTACCGGTGTTCCAGATTAAATGGTTTCCCTGCAAAATGGTGACTGGATTCCTTTAGCGTCCATCATTGCCGGTAATAACAGCATATATTGAAACGAAATCAGACTCACAAAAGGTACGACACTGCAAAACGACATTGTAAATGCTGTTAAACGTCAAGACGGTTACGGTTATTTTTTACATCTGTTATCAGTAGCAACAATGGATGCTGAAGGGTCAACAGTTAACAGGGAAACCACTTAATCTGAAACACCGGAAAGCTCTTCTGAGACAGACCTAGAGTAGGCATGGACAGACACAGAAACAGACTGTTCTCAGTAGAGTTCACTAAAGGGACTTTTAGACTGGCTGAAATTCACTTTGAATATAATATTAATAATAATAATAATAATGGCTTGGATTTATATTGCGCTTTGTTTCGCACTGACTCAAAGCGCATACAGAGACCATTATTCATTCACAACTAAGGTAAGCTACGTTGTAGCCACAGCTGCTCTGGGGCATGCTGACAGAGTGCGTTGCTGCCATTTTGCGCCTCTGACCACCACCAACATTCATGCACCATTCATACCCATTCATACGAGGCAATGTGGGTAAAGTGCCTTGCCCAAGGACACAACGACAACGTCCTGTTGCTCGTTCCCTCTGTTATTTTCTCCATCAGATGATATTCAACACAGCTTGTGTCATATTTTTCACTGAATACGACGTACGTTCTTTATGTTTTAGTGGCCCACCCAAGTACAAGCCCCCTCCTCCTAAGAAGAACAATAACACTGCTAACAGGGTAAGTCAGTATCAATATGAAGAAGTCAGGTTGATAGTTCTGTTGAAATATTATGATTTTTGACATTTTGAGTGTGATGGGGAAATTTGAAAACTCTTTATGGTGTGTGTGTGTGTGTGTGTGTGTGTGTGTGTGTGTGTGTGTGTGTGTGTGTGTGTGTGTGTGTGTGTGTGTGTGTGTGTGTGTGTGTGTGTGTGTGTGTGTGTGTGTGTGTGTGTGTGTGTGTGTGTGTGTGTGTGTGTGTGTGTGTGTGTGTGTGTGTGTGTGTGTGTGTGTGTGTGTGTGTGTGTGTGTGTGTGTGTGTGTGTGTGTGTGTGTGTGTGTGTGTGTGTGTGTGTGTGTGTGTGTGTGTGTGTGTGTGTGTGTGTGTGTGTGTGTGTGTGTGTGTGTGTGTGTGTGTTTTCAGCCGATGAACTCGAATCCTGCTCCAGTGGCAGAGACCAGACCTCTGCAGAGCCAGAACTACTCTACCCAGAGTCCACCAGAACCCGTCACGGTAGGAACATAAACGCGAATCACTCCAACTCAATAGTATATTTTTCTTCTAGTCTGTTTTAAGTAGCCCAAAACAGAGGAGTTAAAACGTCCCCATTTGTAAGGTGAATTTAGAAGCCTTCTGAAAATCTGTTTCCCTCACTTTAGCAGGAAAGTCAGGCACAGAAACTGAATAACTAGAGTAGGAAATTCGACATTTAAACTCCAAGATCGTCTTTTTATTTCAAATGTACTCAATTTGGGAGTTCATGAATAAATTAAGATGTTTATCTTTTATTCATTCATTGATTTTAGCATTTTCAAAGCCATCAGCTAGATTGGAATCGTTAACATGCAGTGTGAGCGGCAATCTTTTTGTTTATTTGTGACACAGCGGTGGGCAAGATTAGCCTGATATTCATGCTGATTATACATTCAGTTGTTTTTTTTGATTTGCCAGCGATAAATTAGTGGTCTGAAATCAGGCTAATGTGAGACACCACTGACTGCAGTTTGATGATTAAACTTTTGGGGATGTCTTGTATCAGTGTACTGCTGCATAGCAGAGGAAATAAAAGCCTCTGATTAGTGTAAAGGAGAAACAGAGTGCGCTTTCCAGAAGCCTCCATTAAGTATCTGTGGGCAATTTGTTCATATATCTCTTGATCTGTGCCAAATATTTCTAAAATAGTGTTATTATAGTACGTTTGCATAGAATTGCCTCATTTTCTTATCCTGTAAACTGGTGTTGAAGGTCTGACGACTCTTCCTGCAATCAAAGTGTGTTTATTAATTCTGCATTCGGTCAAAATGCACATGAAGTTTCACCCTTCAGATGTGGACTATTATCTTCCATTGATGTGTACCAGATATTGGTGCAATTAGTTACTTACTGTGTCAATACAATCTAGAACGTTTTTGTGTTTTCCACATGCAATCATCTTGACATTCAGTTTCTTCCTGTCGAATCTAAACGGGGTCGTGGTGACAATGTGATGAGAGCCAATACCTCCCTGTCCTCCAGCGGGTCCTCTTACAAATTTGGATGTGCCTAGTAAACCAGAAAGCAGCCTACCTAAATGCCTGAACCACCTCAACCAGTTTCTCTCCATCACAAAGAGTGAAGCCTGCCACCTTGTGGAGAAAATGTGTTCCAGCCACTTGTATCCATGATCTCATTCTGTAGGTCATATACTGAGTTCAGAACCAGACTGAGAGGCTTGTTTCATACTGAATTAAACACAGTGGAGGTTGCTTCTGGGACTGAAAGGCCACAGTTCAACATGTCTTCAATCTCGTCCTGCTCCAACCCACCTGAAACGAAGGAAAGAGTTTTCCTGAAGCCCCTGATTACAGTCGGATGTCTTGAAGCAGGGATGCATTAGAAACATGCAAGACTGTGAACCAGCAGCGCCAACTCGACTTTAACATCAGTTACATGGGGCCTTTCACTGCTGGATTCGATGTAAATTGCATACAACCTCTATTTTTTCTCTTTAAAAACTCCACATCCAGCAAACCTTCTTCATTTTAATGTAAACATAAATCACACTGTCAGGTTTTAATGTTTTAAATTGGCTGATAGACACCTTATTGTTCACTCTCACTGGAATCTTTATTTTATTTGCCACTTGCCAAGATTTAAAATCTTATTTTTTAGACATGATAGATAATTTGGCTTGTTTTAAAAGTTGTTTACTTATTTTTAGTCCTTGTTTTACTATATAATCTTTAATATAGATTTAAGAAATATTATTTCAGGATTTCTTACCTAGTAAAATTTACTTGCGGCATGGACAGATAATTTTAAGTAATTTTCTTCTCAAATTGAATTCATATCTTATTATTGGGCTACACCCTTTTGCAGTGAAAGTTGCTCATTGACATACAAAAAAGCAAACAAACAAAAAGAAACGCCACTATTCATCATATAAATAATAACAAACCCATTTAAAAAGTGAAGGTAATATTAGCCTAAAAACAAACAACAACCTTAAATGTGATGCACATCAGGTTTATGTTTAAACTATATACGATATGGTGTCATGATTCAGTCAGATAATTTACTGCAGGTTATGAAACTTGGGCCCAAATTGCCATCATTGGTGGTATTTTAAGAGGTGTTGAGTAAAAGTGATGTGTATCGTACAGAAGCAGCACCTGTCTAAAAGTAAAGTACCTTTTAATCTTGTTATCTGTCACAGCCATCTATTTGCTAAAGTAAGCTTGGAGAAAATGGGAATATTGGTCACTTGAGGGTTAAACAAAGAGATGTGTTTTTAACCCCGGAGAGAAAGAAGTACATCCCACCGGGTTTCACCTTGCTTGCCTTTGCGTGTCACTGGCAGAACCTGGATGGCTACTACGATGATGACGACGTCGGCGTTGCTGTGGACGACCTCCATTACTACTCTGCTGCCCCGTCAGGCTGGGACGATCCTGGGAACAGTGAGGTCCCGCCTCCTTACGTGCGCACAGACAGTGACCCCCAGGACTATCACCCGGGTCCCGACATCAACCGAGGGGACAGCTTTGTGTCGCCCGCCATGTTTGTTTGAGGGTACACAGAAGACATTGGTGTGTGTGTGTGTGTGTGTGTGTGTGTGTATGTGTGTATGTATGTGTAAGTGCTGTTCGGGATGTATGGATCCTCATTTCTGTTTAAGTGATGCAGAACTTAGCTCTGATAGGGTAACGGCATGGGAATGTGAACATTGAATGAATTTCCTGGCGCTCTTTTATTGTTAAACAAATCAGTGTGAATGTGTGTTGCTCTTCTGACAATCTTTAACCACTCATCACCTCGAGCCAGAAGGATTAAAGAAAAATAATGTGGCCTTTGGGTACTAATGCACAGCTGCAGCCACAGGAATGTACAGAAATGATCACAGTTAAAGCTGTTGATGACTCAAAGTGAACCCTTCAAAACACCATATGCTGTTGACTTTTACTCAGGTTCTGTTGGCCTGCTGAAGCATGAAGCAGATGTTGACACTGAAGAGGTTTGCGTCATTGAATGTGAGGCGTCAATGCACGTTACTGTCATGAGTTGGTTTCTGAGAAGCACAATATATTGGATATTCAGTTTCACCTTTGTCTCGTCTTATCCGTCTCCTGTTGTCGGTTTCCAAACCCAGCCGGCATGAAGTCGGTGTCGAGAAGGCGCCCTGTGGAGACGCTATTAGTGGCAGTTAATCAGCCAGCACCGAGACGAGAGTCACAGACCGTGACGGCATTATGTTTTGAACTGAAGTCAGTGGGGTTAACTGCTGGAGCAACACTGTTTATGTTAATCTGCATGTTTTGCTTTGAATACGTTTATTTTTCTTTCTTCTAGTTTTTGCATTTGCCCTTTGCCTTTCTGGTGAGAATGTACTGCCTCTCCGCTCTGATGAGAGCAAACAAAATAAGAGTGATGGGATGGTCGCACTAGAACGGCCTGGACTGTGCCTGATTTGTTTTTGTTCATTTGTTATTTTTCTTTTCTTTTCTTTTTTTTTTTTTCACATGCATTCATCAATCTTTAAAGCCATAGCAAGCCAGCGCCAAAATAGTGTGTTTTGAAGGATCTCTGTTACTTAAACTTTTATACCTATATTTTTATATTACACTTTGTGTACCAGCAAGCTCACATGGGTTTAGGTAAATCTGGATTATGTCCATGAAATCTGTTGTGATTCATGTCTCGTGGAGGATTAGGTCGTTGTTTGACACAGCCAGCTAGTATATTGAGAGGTCCGTCCATCATCAGGGTCAAGGCTAGAAAGGGCAGTTTTTTCTCCTTCATTAGGAACTTTTAGATGTCTCGTGTTCTAGTGCCATATGGGTGTTTTATTTAACTTTCAAAATGAGTGACTTACTTTCAGAAATTGATTTTGATCTGTTTTGTTCTTCTTCTTTTTTTTATTTCCTCACTGTAATAGCAGTTGATTCAATAAAGTTTTGAACTGTGAAACTCTTGAAATGTGCTTGTAAAGTTTTAATTTTATTGCTGTGGTTTTGTGTATATTTCATAATTTGATCTTCTAAGTAATGACAATTAAAACTACTGAATGTCAGGAGTGTAGAGATAACTTGCAGAACAATTAGGCTTGCAATGATATTCATTCTTTTTATGTGCCTGTTCATTGCTATTGCACCACTTCACCATGTGGGAGCAGTGTGGACTGAGAATGCCTGCTTGTTAGCCACGCCAGAGAGGGACATTATCATTATCACCTGCAAATGAGTCAAACACAAACGAAATGTATTGTAAAGGTGTGGATTTATGTGTGAGTGAATTTTGACTCGTTTCCCGGTAAAAGGTGGAGCCGACTGAAGCTGCAGTACCCAGAGATGTTCATGTGAGGACGGCAGCAGGACACCTGCTCCAGTGTCAACTAGTTTTGCTTGTGCTTTCCCATCTCTTGTCTGACTCATCTTCTATCTTGAGCATTATTTCCTCCAATCTATTATTTGCAGTCTTGGAAAATGGCATCTCACCCGTTTCAGACGATCATTTGCATTTGCTGTGACTTCACCTAAAGAACCAGTTGTGCTTTCTTATCGATGCAGAATATAAGGATTACATCCATCGCCTTACTGAACCACTGAGTCATGTGTATAAACCACTTGTGTCTTTGCAGCTTATCGAGTTCGATGTGCAGTAGTGTCTCGAATGAGCCCGGGCTGGTGCAGATTACTGCAGATGGAGATGAGACCTGGCGAGCAGCACACTATGACTCTGCAATCTCTTTATTGCCTGTATTCTCATCACACAGGTACACAGGAGATTCTGAGAAGTACTGAAAGTGTAATGGGTTTATTGCTGACATAATGCATTTTGCAACCAACGGCTGGTGAGGATTTAACACCAAGGTCAGCTCGGTCTGCAGGAGCCCTGTAAAAGTCACATTTCTCTACATTTAAACAGAAACGTATGTGTGTTACTACAGTTGGACTTTAGCTGAACTGCAGCACCGTGACTTTGCAGATATGCATTAAGGTGATTTCCATGTAAGCATCTGGATCGATACATGTGATCTGGGAATAGCAGGAGTGGGACACTCTAATGGCTCTGTGGGTATTGATTAAATGAGTTAGTATGATGGGAAGGCCTGGTCTGCTAATGTAGAAATAAATACGATACAATAACAGAATTCACTTAGGCAGTTCATTTTCAGGGATCAAATAGTCCATTATGACATGTTTCTCTGAAGGGGAACTGTTCTCCGCCTTCGCCGTGTTCCTCTTCTGTAAACTAGCTGTGATCTGTGCAGTTGCAGCATTATGGGATTACCAGACTTTGTGAATCGGCAGCCAGGTAATGAGTGAGAGAGAAGGCAGAGAATAAACCTCTCATGCCTTCAATACAGCTAAGCCGGTTAAAAATAGCGGCAGAAGAGAGGGATTGGGCGAATCGGGGTGGACAGAAAAGATGGGGGAAGGAGGAAACGACTGATTTGACTCCTGGTAAAGTAGGTGAGGAGGGATTTACCGGGTGACCTTGACTGCCAGTAGAATGAGTGTATGGCAGCCTGGTGAAGGCTAACAGGGAGCCATTGCTCATGCAGCTACAGTGATCCCGAGTGCTCTCTTAAAGCCACCAGCTTCCCTACCTGATGGAAAGACTCTGCCCAGGCTCATCATGTGTATGACACTGATTAGCATATTTGGCTGTATGCTGATTACATGGTTGGTGAGTAACGACAAACACAGATTTATGAATAAGGGCCGTACGAGGATTAGAAAACCTTCAATGACCTTGAATTTTACAACCTGGAATTGATCACAGATTAAACACTGGTGATATCAAAGTGGCAATGTAATTAAATTTTGTTTTCCTTTAGAAGGAGATAAACACTTCTGAGGCTTCAATTGTCCATAAGAGGACAACATGAAGCCTGCTCTTCTTTGACTATAGGTTTCCATGTAGTTAATGATGACACTTTATGTAAATTAAAATATGAAAAATGATTCCAGATTACCAGCCTGCTTTTCGAGTGAATGTCCTGGATGCATGTGGAGGTTTGTCTGTTATTAGTTTTCTTCAAATCTCTCTCTTATTGCCATCAACTCTCATCGGTGTTCACCGTGTAAACGCCAGGCCAGAAGGACACGCTGGCTGAGAGGACGGCGAGAGGACGA
This sequence comes from Lipophrys pholis, assembly GCF_963383615.2. Lineage (NCBI taxonomy): Eukaryota > Metazoa > Chordata > Actinopteri > Blenniiformes > Blenniidae > Lipophrys > Lipophrys pholis. The sequence continues at coordinate 20,991,356 of NC_137639.1, read as the reverse complement.
GGGAGACGCGAGCACCGACTCCATGGTGAGTGACACTGCTGAGACGGCCGCACCATGGAGGGAAGCACATGAGACTGAAGAGGGATGGAAAGTGGGAGAAACTGATAGAGTGGGTGGAGTATAGATAAGGGTTACAGGCTGTGAAAGAGAGAGAGAGAGAGAGAGAGAGAAGCTTTGGGGATTAAAGTGGAGCTGAAGGTGGAGGGCAGACAAGGCCAGCAGACAGCTGGGAGAGGCCAGGATCGCAGTCGACTGATACAAATATCCTCTTTTTGGAAAAGCTAGTGCAACTGCTAAGGACACGTGGACACAAGGGAAATAATCGAACAATCTGTTCCAAGATGACGTCTTGGAAAAAATGCAACAACCCAAACATAAACACATTGAGTTGAAGTAGTGCTCTGAATATCTGTCAAAGCCTGTTGGTGTTGCAATGTTAAGAGAGCAAATTATCTGTTTGGCTCATGCTGCAGCTCCTTTCGTGAATCAGAAAAACACCAACACCCCTTCTGATAGCAACAATTATTTATTTATTAAACCTTCTTCGGCGCTACATTCACAAACACAAAGCATTCATTTCTGCACAAGTACCGTCTCTGCAACGAATCCTCCACACGGTACTGAAATAATGAAGCTGTGGCCAACAGGATACATCTGTAAAGAGACTGAAGGAAGGATTGATGGTGTGATTCGGTATTACAGCATTTTGCTCCCTGCATGCCTGAGGCGGAAACGGTGTTTTCTGACTGGAGTAGGTGGAGTTTGGCTCTCCTACCTCTGATCTGTGGGAATAACAACTCCAGCAACCCAACTGAGCAGACTGCAATAAACAGTTTTGTACCTCTCTGAAAAAGTGATGCAAATCACAAGTGCACACATGATTATAAAATGATGCAATCTTTGGTTATAAAGTAAATGGTTGTCCTGCTGCTTGATGCCATTTAGGGTGCTGGAGTTGATCACTGTCGTTCAAATGCAGGGTACGTCATGGACAGGCCCCACCAGTCCATACACACTCATATTCACTCCTAAAGGCAAATTACTGCCATCTTTTAGTCTCCAATGAATGATTTTACATGTGGAAGGAAAATGGAGAAAACGAAATGTTTTATGTTAGAGACCAGCTCTTACCACTGTTTCATCCAGCATATTCACCCTCATATACTGTATCTCTTACACATCATTATCTACAAACCCAAGGTTGGGACGTGGTGTGTAATGTGAGAAACAAACAGAGGAGTCATTTACAATTTAGTGATTTCTGGAATTGTTCCTGAGCAGATGAAGGGATGTCCAGTAGAGAGACATGCCTGTATATAATGCAAAGCCAGCCAAGGGCCCTGAGATCAAGAGCACCCACTCTCTGAAAGGCTCTTTTAATACCAGTCACATTATTAACATGTTGCAAATCAACCTAATTTGTTGTTAAATGTTCCTCCACTTGCTTTTGATTATCATCAATTACTTTATTTGTTGCTCCCTTCTCTACACTTTTGATGTATACTCCTGCTCTAATTCAAATATTTCCTATAAAAAGGGGAAACATCTCAATTGAAGCATCTGATTTACATTAATATCTATAACTTTTTTGAATTATTGTTGCATGTTAAGCTGTGGGACTGAGTCAAAATATCATCTATTGTTTATGGAATAAAGAAGTTAGTATACAGCTTTCAAAAATTCACTTTTACCTCACCAATAAAATGTAGATGTGTGTTTGAGGCTTCAATATCACTGCAGAGAGATACACAGAAGTTGCAGATTGTGAGTAGAAGCCCAGTTAAGCATAGCCTGGTGCTCGGTGCAATCATCCCATGTGAATATGAAATATGTCTTCAACCCTGTGTGAGTCTGTCTGTGATATTTGTGTCTCGTTCCTCTAGAGGAAGTCGTGATGCCAGCTGGTTTTAAACCATAGTAAATATTTAATGCTATCAGCTCAGGTTGCATCACTCTTGTGTACCTGCTGAACGACGCCCTTTAACCGTCTCCACATCTTCTCATTTGAAGAGGATGTGATGGTGAAGTGAATTTTCCTATTCCTCTCTATGTAAAGTTTCCTGTGTTTTAGCTCTTATTTGACGTCATGTCATCTCCTCCCCCCACTATGGGGGCTGGCTATACAAGCTGGCTGTGGGAAGCCGAGGCAGATCACATGCTAAGTCACATCGCAAGCAGCCAGGAGGCCCAGAGGCTTAAGTGAAGTCAGATGGTACGTTATCAGCATGGTTTATTATAGTAAGCACAATGTAGCTGTGTTCCTTCTGGACGGGTATAAGGAGCTGGCATCCATTGGTCTGGTAGAGAAGCATTGGTCTGTGATTGTTTTGATGCCACCTGATTCGATAATAAACATGTCTTCAAAATATCTTCCTGAGCCAACTCAGATCCGCCTGCACGAATGGATCACTCAGAAATGATGTCATCCATACTCATAACAACTACTTGCTGAGTTATTGTCCAAAGTGAGGCGCTGAGTTGAGCAGGACAACATCCTTCCTGTGCTGAAATGTTCAGTGCGTGAGAGGATAGTATAACACAGAGGTGGCTGTTACATCTCACAAACATCCTCTCTGTCCTGAGTGTGCCGGCCTTCCTCCAGATTCATTCCTCTCCGTACATACTTTTTTGTGCTTGTGCTAACGGTGTGATTATTTTTAAAAAGCCCAGCAACATAAGTGTCCTCTTACTCCAGTCACGTTACGCAGAGTGTCACCTCTGGTCCAATCGCACGGCGGCGTGTCTCCTCTCTCCTCCAATCACGGCCCAGAGGCCTCCACTGCAGAGGCAGGCCGAAGGACGGCGTGCACAGATGTGCTGAGCAGGTGCTCCACCTGGATAAGATGAGACAGAGAGGCAGACAGGAGACAGAGGAGTCGGGCTTTATTACCCTCACTTGTGAGAGAATAAAGTCACAGGCGATCTATGACTATGTTACAACACAGGAGAAATATGCTCCGGTCAGCAGGACCATATAGGCCCATAAAAACCAGCCTGTAGGTTTTCATACACCTATGTTAATTCCATCTCATATAATGACGACGAACCCCGCGCAATAAAAACTGCTGAACGTGAGGGATGAAGCCATAAATGCATCTCTCGCCATGCTGATTTAGCCTCAATCAGACAATACTGTCTAAACAAGCAGGTGAGGATGAGGACCATGTCCACATTAATGATGGCATGAATTAAACACGAGCTGAGACTCCAGGCAGTCTTTGTGGAGGATTCATAAGCTGTAACTAATGACTTCATCAGGACTGGCAGTTAATGGGTAATTCACTTTTATTCAAGCATTAAGGTTTGGTTTTAACACAAGGTCACATCCCAACAGTAAAATATTCTTTCCACTGCTATTCTCCAGGAGATTACGTGCAACAATGATTCAGAGTCTAGCTGATACCTTTTATCGGAAAAAAATTCTCCTTTTATAAGAAATCATTATATTAAAAAAAAAGTCGAAGGTTAAACTATTATTTAATATAAACTGAAATTTTAATTGTGCATTTTTTTGTAACGGATGATAAGAAACTAAATTCAAACACATGCTTGATACAAAAGCATGAATGTACTGTAACACCAGTTACTGTAAGACCAAAGCAGATTTTCTTTCCAAAAGAAAGGATCTGACATACTCCTACTGCAAACTTTATTGGTTGATAAATTTACCGTATCATTCAACTGGAGAGGCGACCAGACAAACGTTCAAGCCTACCAGATTTCTGGTAAACATCAAACAACACTAATGTTTTTATAGCGTAGGAATTACAACAGCTGCTAATAATGTGAAAAACACAGAAATCCAGCTTTCATGCATAAGTTATTACGTGCATGAGAGAATGTAGCATACGAGTTTGAGGTGCTTTGTGACTGCAATGTGATTTCAGCTCGGTGCATCCTTTACCACCAGAAATCTCTGGTTCACAACCAGTTAGGTAACAGTCAGAGTAAAGCTTGATTATGGATTCATAAGTATTTTGTAAATGATACTAATTTAATATTTGTACCTGATATTTGTTCTTGTTATGATCATTTTAGTTTTGCACTGATTTGTATTTTACATATTAGTTCATGGGTTACCCTCAGCCCTGTACAGTTAGAAGATATACTAACCTAAATACAACAACAACTAGTGCAACTGGTACACTGTGGAAATGTTGACATCTGTTGACTCTATTTTTTCGTCGTCTTTTTATTTATTGTTTATATAAAACCTATGATGATCAACCAACAATTTCTAGAGAAAAGTAAGTGCAACCTGAAATCTACCACAGTGCTTTTAACAGATTAATGTTGGCAACAGTCTGTCGTTTCCTTGGCTGTATAATTCCAGCAGCGATTGTTGTGTAATTCAGGAACAGCTGTTATTTTTTTTTTCACATTTGCAAGGTCAACTGGCCTATTGTGTTTGTCATTAGAAAACCATTAACTTGAATTTTGATAAATAGTACAAAATGGTACATGGAAAATGTTTCAAAATACTTAGTTCTTTCAAGGTTTTTTTTTCCAAAAGGGGGCCACTGAATTTTAACAAAAAACACACAGACAGTGGTTCTTCAACTCTTCATTATAGTAATAAGTTACAACAGTGACATTACAGTCACTCATACTTTTATTTAGATACTGTGAGGCAAAGAGTGGTCAAGTTTGTAGTAATTTTCACTAAACAGGTGTTCAAAACTGAAATGTCATGAAAGAATAACTGAATGAAAGAATTTAATCACAACACTCATGAGTCATTTCTTTTTTTAATAGATGTTTTTGATCCAAAAAACACTTGGCTATTGTGCCATAAGCTATGCCAGTGGTCGTCAAAGTGTGTGAGGATGATTCGATTTTGACATTTAGGCACAAATAAACATGAAAGATAATAAATGTACTGAGCTCCCAGCTCCTCAGTGCTCGTCTCTTGACCAAACCGTACAAAACATCCATTATGTTTCCACCCTCATTGATTCATGCTTTAATTTGTCATCCGTCCAAACAATCAAGAGAAAAGCTACTTGAATCAAACACAACCTGCACACCACATGTTTATCGTGGAATAATAAGAGCTGCTCCTTCAAACAATGAGTCCAAATAGTTTGGCCTTTGTTTAATTAGGACTACTCACTGCAGGGCCGCCCACGTGCAGAGAAACACGGACTTTCTAATCAGGCCGGGTTGTTCTTTGCTTGATTGTGCGTTGTAGAGGAAATGAGTGAAGCTCGACTGTCAACACACACTCATCCAATGGGCCAGATGTTTGATTCTCCCGTTATCACAACGGTTTCCATTAGGTCAAAAAATCACATTTATGTGCACACATGCAACCCTCAGTGTCTCACACACAAACACAAACCCTGGCCCCAGTGATGACATGTTTTCACACTACGACAAATCGTTCAAGCCGCCGTTCAGTCAGAGTGGCGACGACTTGATTTAGTGACACGACCTGTTAGTATGTGCAAGCTAGCTTGTCACAGGCCACTGACTTATTTGTGCGTTAGAGCTACTCAACCTAATGAAGTGTGTGTGTGTGTGTGTGTGTGTGTGTGTGTGTGTGTGTGTGTGTGTGTGTGTGTGTGTGTGTGTGTGTGTGTGTGTGTGTGTGTGTGTGTGTGTGTGAGAGTGAGTGAGTGAGTGAGTGAGTGAGTGAGTGAGTGAGTGAGTGAGTGAGTGAGTGAGTGAGTGAGTGAGTGAGTGAGTGAGTGAGTGAGTGAGTGAGTGAGTGAGTGAGTGAGTGAGTGAGTGAGTGAGTGAGTGAGTGAGTGAGTGAGTGAGTGAGTGAGTGAGTGAGTGAGTGAGTGAGTGAGTGAGTGAGTGAGTGAGTGAGTGAGTGAGTGAGTGAGTGAGTGAGTGAGTGAGTGAGTGAGTGTGTGTGTGTGTGTGTGTGTGTGTGTGTGTGTGTGTGTGTGTGGAGAGAGAGAGGAGAGAGAAAGTGAGTGAGTGAGGAGAGAGAGAGAGAGCTTGTGTGTGGGTGTGTCGCTGCTTGTTGGCAAACCAGGGTGTGTCCAGATGTTGGTTTCAATTTGATCAAGCCTGCAGCTATAATCTACCCACAATTCTCCCTAATCCTCACTGGAAAAGGTCACTGGCGTTTGCTTTTATCAATGATACACACACACACACACACACACACACACACACACACACACACACACACACACTGTAGTCCTGTACAGTGTTAATCCTACACTACAAAATGATAAATAAATAATGAATTAACATTATTTGTGATTAAAGACAGCCTTGTGTTTCTTCTTTATCCCTGCGTCTGCTTTCCCTTCATGTTTTCTTCTTCATGTTCCTGTTTCATGTCACATCCGGTTTTCTCTTCCAACACTTCTTCCTCTTGGAGTATTTCTCGGTTAATTTCTGGTCTGTACTCTTTGTATCACACGTTGTTGAGTTCCACATGTGTTTTGCCCCTCATACATTTATTATCTGAATTTATTATAATTTATTTTTTGATAGATTTCAGTAATTTATAAACTCTTGCTGGAGTTTTGGTTTCCCTTCTTTCTCTTGGATTGACTCTGTTACTGCGCCTCGAAGGATTTTAGTAACTTTGCTTAATGAGTGAAATAGTGAGGGATTTCAATGTTGAGGGCTACAACAGAATTCGTTATTGGCTTCGCCAAAAGGGAATTTATCTTTATCAACAAATGATAACGTCAACTAGAAATCCTGGCTAATACCTCTGAAAGACTAACAAGGTACGATAGCCCAAGTAGGGACTTAAGTTGAATAGTTACACAGCGGTCTGCATACAATACATTTAATATTATGTTATTGTGTCACCTGGCTCATTTAACTTTTTTAAAATTAAAATAAAAATAAGTGCATGACTAAATTGACCTATTTTATGACAAAACACCTCATTTGAACAAGTAATGACATTTTCTTAAGAATCCTACAGATTACATTCGGTAAGCATTTCTAAAAATCCTCAAAGTGACATTCACTTTATTTATTATTATTCCTTTATTATTGTATTTTTTCTGCCATTATTAAAGATTGCTGCTCTGAAAATAAGAGCCCTCTAGCCATTTCAGTTTTGACCTTGACGTGTTCTCATCAAAATGCTTGTCAATTAATTGCCTCTCAAAATATTGAGTAATGGATTTTAAACTGTGTTTGTTATTTATTAATGATAAGATAAGCAGAATTTTGATTAAGTCGTGTTCGTAGAGCATGTGTTTATACTGTAGTTTGATCCCACTGTCCACCGCCAGTGTTTCACCTTGCTCTTCGCAGGGCGTGAATGACCTGTGATTTACTCCTATAAAATGTTTGCAGCAGTTAAAATGGAAATGTGACAATCCCTGAGGCTTTGCTATGGATAAAGTTCCGCTTCACTTCTCTGTGCACGTGTGTGTGCACGTCTCCAGTTGTGTTGCAAGCTGCATGCTCCTCCATGTGTTGGCATGCATAACCTTGGGAGCTTTCCTTCCTCTAAGCATCATGGGATGGCAGGGAATTAACCAATCAGCCATTAGGGTCACCCTAGTAAAGTGACCCTGGAGAATCGCTGCCCCCCCGCCCAGAACTCTCTTTTCATCTCCTCTGTCCTCATCACATTACCCATGTGTTGAAACAGGCTGCACACGTCCATCCACTCAAGATGTTCCGTGTGAAAATGCATACGTAAGACCATTATATCTGGGATAGTAAAAGTTGAGTGTAACTGATGTGTTACAGCCCGAAATAGACTCACCATGAGGCCACTAGCAAAGAGGAAAAGGCCTGGAGGGAGTGAAGCGTGAGAGCGAGGTGAGGATGGCGGAAACAGACATAAATCTTTAGAGGACGCGAGACGGGATGCCAAGGAAAAAGTGCAAGCTCAAGCCTTTTCTCCAGCATTAGCATGTGTGTCATGTGCATCACATTTACACAACTCTCCTCTATGTAAGTTAATAATTCACAGGGAATTTGGTCCATAACATATATAGATAGGGATGCACAGTGATGTAGTAGTGATGTTCTCCCGGTGTGCCTCGGTACTCCAGTTTCTATCTAAAAACATTTGAGGCTAAAAGGTGAATCTATAAGTGTGAATGTGTCTCTCTGGGTTTGAGCTGGGATGAATGGGTAAACTGCCTTCCCCTACACTGAGCTGGGATTCGTTTGGCACCACTCAACCAATTGAATGAAGGGGCATAGAAGATGGATGAAGAATGCAATGTCAAACAATTATCTTGAAGCTTGTTGTCAATGCTATTTGTAGTTGTACCCTTTACTGGCCGGGGTGTAAAGTCAGCTCTGGTATTTACTCATATAGGATCAGTGCTCCGACGGTCATCTGACTGGTGGCTGGAAAAATAAAAACCTTCTCCTTGAAATGATCTATCTGGTTGTGCACATTAGCTGGAGCTATATTTTCTTGAGTACTAGTTCAGTACATGGATATGGAGCAGAATTAAAAATTAGTGCCATGCTGACAGGCTGCTTATTGTACTTTGCATGGGAAATGGGTGGTGTTACCACTCTCTAATTTGTATCCAAGCAGCAGACCTGGAGACTCCTGGCAGTAATCCAGAGATATAGTTAGTATAGAAGATGAATGAAGCCACCTCCCTGCCTCAGTGAAGCCTCGGGTCAGGTGTTGTTTAGCAATGAAGGTTTTCAGGGAAAGGTTTGATGCAAGTTAAATCACTTTCATATCGTACTTTTTGTCCTCACAATATCTGAAGAACAAGAATAAGTATCAGTCACAACATTTGTTCTCTCCATTTAAGCAGTGGGAAATCACTATTGCAGCACCCAGGAAGCATTGCAGGGTTAAAGCCCTTGTTCAGGGAGATTCGAACCCTGACACGCCAGCACACACCAACCTCTTTACCGCTGGGCCACCGCTCCCCTCTCGCTCAATCACACCACACCAAGGCAGCCACGTGCCTACATTTTCCTTGGTCTCATATTGTGTGTTGACTGTACCAAGGGTCTGCAACCTGAGGCTCTAGAGCCAAATATACTTCCTCTGTATTGACTTGGAAGATTTCTGAAAATTATATGTCCAACAATTAAACAATTGAATGTAGTTTGTATAACTGGCTTATTTTCAAAAATACTCTTCTAGCTGTAAAAGTTAAAAAAGCTAAAACTGCAAAAAAAAAATTTAAATAACTATTTGAAAAATAAAAGGCTACAAACAGCCTAAATCTCTAAAGACCAGAAAAAAGTGTTAGAAGGAGGATCAGCAAACAACAACAAAAATTCTTGAAACGGTCAAGAATGTAAGAATAGTGCAAAAACAGGTCAAACTGCTAAAATGGCAAAACCAACCAAACTTGCTGAATCAGTTCGTCGGCTACAAAAGCTAAAACAGCAAAGATAATTCAAAACTGCAGTCATGAAACGTCATGAATGCCCGCCCGGCAAAACTACATAAATAACTTTAGAAGCTGTGTAATCTATGATTAAACATATTTTGTGGCTCAAGACAAATTTTATTTGGTGGAAAATATTGTGAAAACTGCTTTTTTGCTCATAAAGTTGCAGACCCCTGCCTTTTTACACTGTGTATTCTGACAACTTCTTGTCAGGACCAAAATTAAGCTGAGCTGCAGTAACTCATCTGCTGAATGGGACCATGCTGGTGAGACTTGTGTGTAGACCTTGGCCTCCCTTGACTCATACACTGTCACTCAAACTCACTCATACTCACATCCACAAACTTGCTCATTTTTTTTTTTTTTTTTGCTTCTATCAAATCAGCTTTGAGGACAAAACGTTCCCTTACTGCCTAATATGTCCCGCTTACTAACAGGTGCCATGATTAAGAAATGATCGCATTTCACGTGCCAGTGATAATAATGTAATGGCTGATGAATGTACATTGGAGCTGGTTGTGTTGCACAGCGTCTGCGGGGGGGGTTGTAATGAGTCATGAAGGGGTGCTACACTTTTTGCTTCAAATGAATAATGAGAGCCTCAGTCTGGATCAGTGTTGTATACACCCCGTCTGTCATGACCCGACTCTTACAGACCAGTTTATGTTTGAGTATCAGGCCTCTAAGTACACACATGAATACACACAGAGGGAGCAAAGCAGTAGCCACTGCAGAGCCAATTACTAAGTCATAGTAGAACAGTGTCTGTGCGAGTCAGTAACGAGCACACAGCAGCCTCTTTCTGTCAGAACAGGGCTTTTGGATAAGGGCACGGATGCACATCCAGTGGACAAGCCTGGGGGACAGAAGACAAAGAAACACACACACACACTGGCGCATGCTCACACACACACTCACACTGACGCATACACACCTGACACACTCAGAAGACAAATGAACTACCAAAATTAGCCAGCAGAGGAGAGGCATATTTCCTCCTCCGCAGACTTTACAATTTGGCTTTTATGTGTGAGTGTGTATGTCTGAGTGTGTGTGAGCGATCCAGTCGAGCGAAGGGGGGGATACGAGACGGGGTGGGAGCTTCATATCTGAGGTTGCTGGGTGCAGCAGTAATGAACACACTCCGGAGGTTGCTTAACTAGCATCGTGTCAGGCTAGCACTCCATCACCGTGACTCATTGGGTACAGGAGCAGCAGCAGGCCCCAACACACACACACACACACACACACACACACACACACACACACACACACACACACACACACACACACACACACACACACACACACACACACACACACACACACACACACACACACACACACACAAATGCACATGGTTCATGCACAAATATACTGACATGTACTGGCTCCTACATATTAAGACACATTACAGACTTAGTTTCCTTTGTACCATCTTTGTTTTACACACGGACGGACGCACGCACTTACACACCCACACACTCACAACACACCCACACGCCCACGCACACGCACACACACACATGCACATTCAGATGCCCTCACATATCATCTGGAACAGAATGGGGCCACACACAAAGTGGGATGCATCTGTTGGGGCCACAGCACCGCTGCTCCTGCTGCTGACACCACATACGGAGCAGGACTGGAAACCTTACCTGGCACTCTGCAAGCAAATGTATGAGGAGACTGTTGTCAAGATTAACTACATTATAATGAACCAAAGATAAAAACCAACTAGCGAGGTCACAATCGAAAATATCTAGCTCTGGCATACATACATACATGAGGACCACAGATAAATGTAATTAAAGCTTTGAGTGTATGTTTTCATTGCATTGAAAAGTCATATAAACCTTAACCTTTGATAACAAAATTACTAATATATTTGAGGTAAGAATACCCTCACGGCGTTCAGGAGATCTTAACATTAAAAAAATGGGACTAACGTACAACCTAAAAACTCAATGCCTCAGGCTTAATGTCGGCCCAGGGGAGGAGGAGGAGTAAAAAGTATTTTCAGAACTAAAGTCAGTCTTTTTCCTCACTTTGGGTTAAAATGATCCACGCAAACTTTACATCAGAAGGAACCTTACACCATTGTGAAAATAAACTTTCATGCTAAAAGTAACACAAGAACATCAATAAACACGCTGGCGAGTTGTGTATGACATTAAACGTATGTAATATTTTATTTACATCCTTATCTAAGAAATACCTACTAAAGTTAGACGTACAATGAATATTGACTTGTAAATGATTAAAAAAGGAAATATTAACAAGACTAATTCCTCTTCTGTTCATCTGCCACTCCCCTAAATGAGTACCCTGATTTGTTGAACATCTTCTAAAACAACAACAGCCGACTGAAAGCTTTCTTAAACTTTCCATTACCTGCACGACCGCAGGATTTCGCCCAATGAACAAAATGAGCACAAGTGCAGGCATGTGTTGATGCTGGGTGATAAGACCTGGATTGTAATCAACAAGCCAGCTCAAGATGTCAGATAGTGTTAGTCAGACAAGGGAAGTTTCCTCATATTAACACCAAACTAAACCATATCTTCATGAAAACATGGATGGATGGATGGATGGATGGATGGATGGATGGATGACAGAATCTATTTCTATGGGAATCAACTTGGATTATTTTTGATATTAGTCCCCTTGAAAATTAAATACCACACAACAGTGTTTTTATTTTGTTCTCAGTGTGGTTTTTGTACGGATCAAACTGATGAAAATATTGGATAAACACATGAAGAGAATTTCTTGCTGGACTCTTTGTGTTGTTTATGCGAACTTACCGCAACCGTCTCTCCTGGCTTTAACCTTCTACTCGCCATACTGTTACTAGAGTTATATCAACCTTCTCTATTTTTCTCCATCAGATTTAAGATTAAAGATGCTCCCATCATCTGGGCAAACAAAGAGGACCACGAACTCTTGAGACTCATTTATCTTTATCCTGCATATATTTTTATACCCGCCTCTAAATCTAAGCCCCTATTCTTATTGCATTCCATCCTCCTTTTCAGAGAACTTCTTATGCAATGTAAGAGTGTGGCATTCTGTCAATTTAATCTGGACGTGATGACGTCTGCATGTCTGTGACACGGGGGTGGGGGTGGGGGGCGGGGGTTGGAGTTAGGCAGAACTACACAGCTGAACTTTTAATCCTCTTAGCATCCCCAACTATCCATCTCTCATTCATCCGTCTGCTATCTGTCTGCATTTCAACTATCTGTCTACTTACTGTATCCATCTGCCCATTTTATGTGACGCTGAGTTGCCTTTACGGCGGAGATGAATATGTTTCACATGCTTCCTTCTGTGAATCTTCTCTCTTCCTGCCTTGCGCATTACTCAGACTTCCTCCGTCCTCTCTGCGCTCCCTCGTTTCTGCTCCTTTTTCTGGCCCTTCTGCACTGTTCCCTGTGTACACTCTCCATCTTTCAGCCCCCCCGCAAGGTCGTTCCCAAGGACGGCCTGCTCCCAGCATCCCCTGCCTGATTGGCCGATAGGCATTAAAGGGCCGGTTCCCCCGTGGAACACATGGCTCGACTCCAGCTCTGCTACAACACTGTCATCACTCCCATCACTCCTGAGGCCTCTTACTGTACGGGCTAAACACACACACACACACACACACACACACACACACACACACACACACACACACACACACACACACACACACACACACACACACACACACACACACACACACACACACACACACACACACACACACGCGCGCGCTTTCAGGTTCACATGTATCAGCGAACGCGGTGAAGCAGCCAACACAAGATGCTGACAATACAGCTTCCAAGATCACGTTCACAAACTGCCCTGTTTTTTTGTTTTTTTTTGTAACATCTTGGGGCCTCTTTGCTCTACTACACATGACAGGTCAGTTATCAGAGTGACAAAAGATGCCTAACTGCAAGCATGCCAATGCACACTAGCAACGAAAAAAAAAAAACAACAACACTTGACCTGTGCTTACAGATAGCCAGCACGGTTTGAACTGAGCAAACCTTTTCCTCTCCGATAAGTGAGCGTGACACACTACAAGCCCAGCAGACCTGAAAAACACAAAGCAAACAGCTTCAAAGCAGCTTAAGCAGAGAAACCGTCAGCGAAAACGGCCTCCATGGAGAACGGATTCAGTCACATGTGCTGCAGAGGATTGAAGGGATTGGAGGATAGATGAAGCGTGCTGGATAAAACATAGCAAGAGACTGATTCTGAAAAAAAAAAAAAAAACATCAAAGATTGAGTGCACCACTTAATAGGTTTTAAAGTCTCCATCTAAGGTGCAAAGCTCATCTGCTAATGTGCTGAATAGTCAGAGTACTCAAAAGCCATTTTTTTTCTCTCATCGTGGTGACATCACTTTCAAAGCAATTTGACATTAGGGCATCAAATACGAATGACTTTGCTACGTTAAGTACTTCCAAAAATGCTTGTAATTATGAGCAATATTGTATAACCAGGACAACGTGGCCAACCAGACATAAAAACACCACCAGATATTAACAAATTCAACCTTGAATTCTTGCTTTACTTGTTTTAAACAAAGCTTTTGAGTCGGATATCATTTTTGAAGAAAGAATTCCTTTCGAGATTCTTATTCAATATAGAAAAAGTCGCATGAGATTATTTATTTAACACCTCAGTCACACTACGTGCGCATCATTAAGACATTGTGATGCACTAGTTTTTACAGACATACCTACTGTTTTAGTACAAATTCTAAGTTACTAATCAAACACTGGTAGTTGCTGAGTTTCATTCTGTGTTTCAGGTTCAGACTGAGCCAGACTTCATCTTCATATTTACTACAGAAACATGATAACATAACTCAACAAGAATAAGTGTTCATTTCCAACTACTTCTTCAAGGCACTTAGACACTTATTCTACACCCACGGACACGTTTCCTCTTATGCTGCCTAATTAACCTCTTCTCAGGAGGTCTAATTAATTGAGGGAGTGTACAAACTGCACACGATTAACTTCGCCCTCGCTCTCGTTTGTTGCATGGCTGTTACACACAAGAGATTAGTTACATTACTCATGGAGGGATGGAGTTTGACATTTGATTGATGGAAAATTATTTATTGTAGTGAAAAGTCATTGAATGGGGCGAATGTGAGCCTGTAGTGTGTAATGAGACAAAAAGTGATAAACTCATATTTCTTGATTATATCTAAAATGCTTTTTGACTGTGAGTTGTCTGTAGTTTTATTTCGTGTTGACACAGTAACCTTTGGCAGCTTCCATATTGTTTGGCTGTTGACCTTGGTTAATTTCTAAATACATTTCTGGTTTATATTTATTTATTTATTTATTTATTTATTTATTTATTTATTTATTTATTTATTTATTTATACTACGCCCTGACATTATGTCGTTTTTAACTTGGATTATGTAATATGGTTTGTTGTTTCATTTGTTAGTATTTTAACATGGTGTTAGGTTTAAATAGTAGGTTATCATGACTAAAATAAAGGAATAAAAGAATCAAAATCACCTCACTTTTCCCCCAACAAATCCATCAGTGACTGTTTTTTGTTGGGGTTTTTTCCTCAACATTTTAAGTTGTGAAAAAATAACAAACTGCAGTTTGGTGTATTTGTAATGTAGAAACTTTGTAGAGGTCCATTGTGTCTCTAAGCTTGCAATACAAATATCTATTTGTGTTGTGTTGTTTTAATGAAAAACATTTAAAAAAAAAAGATAAATTAACATCATCTACAAAGAAACAGTTTCCTGGTCTGCCTTCTCCCATATGAATGTTAGAGTAACAGGAACATAAAGCTTGCTCAGGCAATTTGAAGCATTGGCAGCATAACATGCAATTATGTCCATTCGTGGTTATGCTGTGCCTGAATAACGGTCCATGCAGGCACAATTTATCCATTTAAATATTCTATTCTATTTAAACGCGGAGGTTTGCAGGCAGTTAAGAAGAAAACCTTCTGTGGTTGTCCCAGTAACAAATGATGTCATCACAAGAAATGTGATGGGGACGGTGACGGTGATGGTGTCATCTCACAACATTCTGAGATGTTGATGGAAGTTCTCTGGAGCTCAGTTTCTATACTCAACTGTTTGGTCAAAACATTACATTCATTCGTTGACCTCCTATGACAGAAAGTTATTCATCAAGCCACGAATATGTTGACAAGATCTTAATGACGTCAATTTCTGTTCAAGGCAAGGTAAATGAATTATATAGCATCATTCAGACACAAGGCAATTCACAGTGTTTTACAAGGAGATAGGGGAAATACATCAAAACAAGGTGATTAGGAAAGACATAAAAAGGAGAATAAATAGTAAAAGTTCTATTAGATAAAGGTAATAAAATACGTATCTGCTGTTTAATGCAAAGCCTGAGCAAATAATAGTGTTTTAAGGCCTGATCTAAAAGAAGTGAGTGTGTCTGTAGTCCTTGGTTGTTCAGGAATTTTGAGTAAACCTCTTCTTGAGAACCTGAGGAATGTGGAGGAGTAACGCTAAGATTACTTTGTCTTGAGTGACATGGAGAATCCAACAAAGAGAGAGGAGCAGCTGGGAAATGCAGAGGACCTCCAAGGGAGTGAATTCCTCAGAAGTCGGTCCCTGTGGAAGGCACTCAATTATTACCGCAACCTCAGCATACAGCGGAATGCTGAGTACGTCGACCTGAAACACGCTTCATCAGCTTCGGAGGAGAAAAAGAGAAGTAGCTTGAAGCAAAAGAAAACCCAGCTGAGAGCTTTGGAGGCCAAACAGAAACTCATGGAATCCAAGCTCCCGTAGAAGGAAGAGGAGGTCAAATCGCTCAAACAGGGTCTGCAGAGCAAGGAAACGGCGTCCAAGGACGTTGAGACTCAGTTAACTAAGATCATCAAGGAAGTCAGCCAGATGAAGACACTTGCAGAGAAAATGATGGCCAGATGGTAATAACTGCTGGCATCAAAGATCGGACAGCAGAAATAGTTGCAGAAAAGGAGGCTCCCAGTAAAAGTCATGAGAAGGTAGTTACCAAGCTCACCTTGGAATTTGGCACCATGAAGACGTCCATGAGGAAGCAAAAGACCAAGGCAGACAATGCAGAGTCACTGGCAGTGTGGGAGGAGTGCTGGCTCAATCAAGAAAAGAAGATGGCTGCACAGATGGCTGCTTTGCAGCAGGAGAACAAGGCAAAGCTGAGTCTAATTACAAAGGCAAAACTGACTGCGAAGATTCTTTTGAACGAGACTGTTTTGGACAATGAGTCAAAGCTGAAAAAGTTACAGACACAAACGTAGCAGAGAGAGGCTGACCGGAAGGAAAAGCATCAAGCTCTGCCAGACCAGCTGAAACAGGACATCAGGGAGAAGCAGAGTCATGAGGTGCTCAAAGAGTCCAGGCATGCAGAAAGAGCATCGGGCCACCAAGAAGGAGAACTGGCTGGAAACAAAACAAGAAGGCCAAATAAGACATTAAGATCCCAATCAGCAGTCGTCCATCTACATCAGCTGGCCTTCAAAAGCCACTGAAAGAAGGCTAAAGACCAGGAGAGCAATATCAACTCTAACTTTTAACGAGAAGTTAAACAATAATTCAGACGACAGCGGAATGAGCTACTAAAGAAACTCTGTCATTACTCAATATTTAGAAACTGCCACAGTGATGTCTTTTGCAGACTTCCTCTGCTCTAAGTTGTGACGTTTTGATTCACAATTTATTGTGCTCAACTTATCATGAGTTTTAAATTAGTTTAGCTTGTTAAATATCCTCTCAAGTCTGATTCATCATGAAATAAATCCCCTGTTACACATTTTCTAACATTTTCAGTTTGAAATGTTGCTGTGTCATTTTATGAAGACGTTTGCCTTCCATATTTTCAATAAGAGAGCATTTGTGGACAGGGAATTCAGAAGAAATTCTGATGTTATTACTATGAAGAAGGTAAAATTACTTCTTTTTGGTGCTTCAGGTCAAATAAAAACAGAAATCTGAACTGGTATTATATCATTTTAGTCATGAATACAGAATTACTGATATGTTCATATCTGGGCCTTCTATGACCTATGAAATCTTTCTCTGTTTATTTCAGTGCAAAACATGACAGTCGATATACTTTATATCCATAGAGAGGGAAAAAAGAGGTTTGAAAAAAGAGCAAAAAGAGAAACAACACCCTCGGGTACATGAACTTAGCAACGGATGACCTTTCAGGGAAAAGGTACAAAATATGTGAAAGCAATGAATTTTTTTCCAACAATGTTCATCCCATTAATGAGAGAGAGAGAGAGAGAGAGAGAGAGAGAGAGAGAGAGAGAGAGAGAGAGAGAGAGAGAGAGAGAGAGAGAGAGAGAGAGAGAGAGAGAGAGAGAGAGAGAGAGAGAGAGAGAGAGAGAGAGAGAGAGAGAGAGAGAGAGAGAGCTGAAGGTGGAGTGGAGCAGAGCTTTGCTGCAGTGACTATGGTGCTGAAAGGACAGCTACCAGAGGAGGAGGAGGAGGAGCAGGAGGAAGAAAAGGAGGAGGAGGAGGAGGCGAGGAGGGGTCAGGGAGGACAAAGAGAGGAGAGGAAATGCTTCAGAACCACATGTGCAGATGCAGGGAGGAGGTGTCGGTGAATGATTTACGGGGCGGGATTTGAGCGATATCAAGCTGAAGTCACACGTGCATTTAGATCATCATGCAAACTGCTGAAGAGGATAAATGTATTGCAGTCATGTGTATTGAGTGCAGTCGGGTGTGTCAGTAGATCCCAGGAAGTTCTGGGCGTACCAGGAGCACCGTTGTCTGGTTTTTACACATAATTTCTCGATTATGACACGCTTACATAGTTTTTTCTTTACGTTGAACTTTCCTGTCCTTCATTTGGACAAAGCTGAGGTGTAAATAATAACATAAATAATGGCCACATTAGGCGTCTCAAGTCCTGAGCACCTGCGTCGCGCATGCAGGCTGGCTGGTGTGGATGAGGGGAACGTCTGAATGGCACAGAGCCATCGTTAATGTTATTAGTAACACCGGAGCTCCTCCTGAAATGACAGGTTTAAGTGTCTGCTGGTAAAATATCTATTTATATATGTGGCTACGGCCAAGATCTTGAATTAGAGCTGCTTTAACCCACACAGTGACATGAATTCCAATATCTTCATTATTCTGAAAACCATTCCAGATCTTGACCTGAGGTCATCAACTTTCAAAACCTGAAGAGGCGTGGTGGCCACTTTCCATAAAATAAGTCTGACTGAAGCCACAAAACTCATTTTATCGTAGAAAATAAACTCACTTATTTTGGAAACTTATCTAGTGTAACATTTTCCTGTATTTACCAAACCTGTAGTTCATGTTTTGTTTATTGAAATATTAAAACGACACTTAAGACATTATTATTATTATTATCATCATTGATTTATTCATCTATTTATTTTAACTGATTAAAATGATTATTTACACTACGTTTTGTGTAAATAATCACAAATCTACAGGGTCTGCAGAGCTGCAGGTTGCCATGGGTTTCAAACCCCTCAATTAAACTTTCTGTAAAATGTATTCATCAACCAACGTAAAGGTAGTTGCTGTTTTTATTTACTAAACTTCCAGAAATCATATTATTTAGGATGGATTGGTAACTAGAGGTCGTCTAAACACTGTGTGGACTTTATTCATCATCTTCCACATTTGAAATGTTTTTTTTTTTATAATAAATTGAGATATTTTTTACTGTCTTGGTACAGACAATTTGATTTTGCCTTCAGACTTGCATTCCAACAACGTACTGACCGATTCTTGTTTTTCTTCTTATGTTTCATCACGTTTCTGATTGCAGCTTCTGCTCCACCCTCCCAATGTCACTCCATGATAACTAAATCTAAAATGACAGTCCTGTGTCACTCTTTCCACACTAAATCCCAGAGGAATTTTCCACCGCCCACCTGCCTCTGTTCTCCTTCATCCTGTCTTACTTATTTCTTACTTCACCCCCCCCCCCCCCACCACCACCCCCCACCCCTACTCCCCATGCTTCACTTCTGTCATCCTCCCTGACCCCATCTGTCTCTTTACCATCTATCCCCTGTCATTTCTGCCCCCTCCTCCTTTTGCCCCATAGTCTCTCTTTCTCTTTCTCTTTCCTCTTCCCCCTCTGTTTCTTTTCCTCCCGCTTCTGGGCTCTGGGAGTGGAACACAGATTATGTCAGACATTTATAAAACCGGATTAGCTCGGATCACCTTCACACACACACACACACACACACACACACACACACACACACACACACACACACACACACACACACACACACACACACACACACACACACACACACACACACACACACACACACACACACACACACACACACACACACACACACACACACACACACACAAATCCTATTTTTAGCAGTTCATAGATACTGTAAGTAACTCCAATGTTACTCATTCTTTAGTTATTGGAAATGTTGGGTGTTGCTAGTATTCATGTAGTTCATTGGTTAATGTGTTCAAATTTAATCTGTCACGCATTGATGTTTGGAAATGATGTTTTGTTCTTTAATGTGAATTGGAAATGCTTTTGTTTTGGAGAGACGGAAGTGACGGTAGCGGTAACGTTAAAGTACCGGCAAAACAACGTAAAGAGAAACAAACCGAAAGACGGCAAATTAAACTGGAGAGTTTTATGAATTCAACAAAAGAGTTTCATGAATTTAGCAGCAGTCAAGAGAGCAGCAAGGATTGTTGCCCATATATGAATATAATATCTATGTTAAAGCACATTTCTCAAAGCAAAAACATGTTGCCTCTAAGAATTACACAATTGCAAACAAATATAGGTTAAGAAGCAGAAACCTTCACTGCTGCAAATATAACCTATTGATGACAAAGAAATTGAAATTGTGTTTATGCTCGGAAGTGGCTGGTTATCAGGGCTGAGTGGAGTCGTGGTCAATATCTCTGGTTAGAGACGGTTTGGGGGTCTTACTGTGAGCAGTTTTCATGTTCTCCCGGGGTTTCCTTCAGCTAATTCAGTTTCCCAAAATAATTATGCAAGGTTAACACAATATGTTTCATTGGTGTGGCTGTGTGTGTGTGTGTGATTGTCTCTTTGTGTTTGTCCTGTGATGGACAGTCGACCTGTGTGGGACGTACCCCGGACATTGTCAGCTGGGATTAACTCCAGCCCACTGCCCAAGTGCCAACCTGAATTGGATAGCGTGGTATGGGACATGAACACATTTATAAAACGATTTAAATTGTAATTGCAGTCTTAATTACAGCCAGGTCACAAGTGCTAACTATTTCCTTCAACCCTCTAGATTAACTAAATATGCCTCTATCATTTTATTTATTTTTCACCCAGGAAGACCGCACGCCTGGAATTGTGCGATGTATGAATGGGAGATTTAAGTGTCCACATGTGGCCTGAAGTACAACCATTTATCTTTGGTATTGCTTTATCCTACACAGGCTCATGGCGGCAGGCAGAACATGCTAAATCCACACAGAAAGGCACCCAAAGTGTGCGTGCTCCATACTGCATCACCATGCAGCCCACACATCGAACACTGTGCACACACTGTATGGATGCTATTTTAGACTGACAGCACATATTCTCCTGAACTCTCCACACACACACAGCTTTCAACACTAAAACCTCCTGACATTGAGTATATTCATCTGCAACCCTGACGCATACAAACCACCTTGACGCCATACTCCCCCCTCCAATAAAAAAAAAAAAAAGAAAATCACTGATGATGCATACTATCACACTTGGCACTTCATCTTTCTGAGTCCCGCACGGCGGAATTTAAATCAGCTTCATGTAAATGAGGATGACACGGCAGTATCAGTGTGAGCAGCAACACGGAGACACAATCAGTTGGAATAACAATAAGTAGCAGCGTTGCCTCTGTGTCATCTCTCTCTGCTTCACTCTCCGTCCGTTTGCCTCTTATTGGTTTTTCTCCCCCTCACACATCCTCTGATTTCTGACTCAGCAGAATGAGTCCGAGACAAGGTCATCGGACTGCTTCTGCTGTGGAGCAGAACTGGAGGATGTTTCCCTCCCCATCTGTCTTGTACTGCAAGGTGTGTAAACGGTTCGTGGTGGTGGAGGGAAAGAAGGAGGGAGAAACGTGAAAGCACGACAGAGGTTACCAAAGGGTACTGCTGACGGCCATTTTGAATGAAATGAGATTGAATGAACTTTATTAACAGCTGGCACATGTGGCCAGCACAGTAGGCTGCAGGATTACATGATTAACCCTCACTGTACACTTCCTGTCTGATATAGATTTCTTATGAATTTGTTTTTATATATAATTTCAACAATGATATGATAAAACTTAAAAAAAAAAAATATATATATATATATAAAGATGTTGTTTAACATATGGTGTAATATTTATTATTGGCAGAAAATCCTTAATAAAATCACATAATCTGATTCCTTCAATATTGTTTTTAATAAACAACAACCGTGTAATATTTTAAAACTTCAGAATGAATCATTAAATTAATTGCATTTCAATCTAAACCTTAATTCAGTAACTGAAATTTAGAATGTTGTGTTAGTTTTTTGGACTCTACAATATAAAGTTAGGCTTGTCGAACCTTTTTGTTTATGTGTTACAGATGATTTAATCAGTTGATGAAGGAATTATGACGAATTTATCATCAAGTATTGGTTTCTGAAACACTTCTATCGATGCAAAAGTAGGCGAGTGAAAAGTACGAGTGCCTCAAGAAATTCAAGGATATTTTAACAGGTTTCGTCTGTTTCTGTTGCTGCTTTAAAACCCATAATCACCTCTTCCTCATAAAATCTCAAACAAGCTTTTTACGACCAGGCACATTCTTTTCATTTCTTGTGTCAGTTGCTACATTCCGTATATTGTTGTAAAAATATCTGTTAAAGATGTTACCCTGTCAAACGCTAAAGAGTGCAACTCGTGCAATACAGAAAAAAAACTACCTATACTGTTTCTTTATCCAGATTGCTTTTCCTACCATATTGTTACTACAATGTTTGAGGATTATCTAGTACGCAGTTGTTAACTGGTCTTTTTTTTTTTTTTACAAAAAAATGAAAATTGGGACTGCTAAAAAGAATCCTTGTTGTTATAACATGGTGTTAGGACAGAACTTCTACGCTGTTTGTTCCTGATTGGTACTGAGAGATTTAAATCACTGTTTGCAGTAGCCAACTCTATTTGTATTTTCAACAGAACAGGAAGTGTGAGACGAGACTTGTCATTTCCATTATGAAACTTTAAGCATTTTTCTGTACGTTTTTGACATTTAAGGAAAAAAGTGAGAAAATGCTTCAATATGTATAATGTATATTTGCGTATATTTATGCAAGTTTGTGCATTCATCCATCCATCCTCTACAAAGCTTTATCCAGTTTATTTGCGTCTTGTAGTTTAAATATTAATAAGAAATGCCAGTGGCTGCCTTTATTTTTAGCACATTTGCCCTTTCAGTAAATTCTCTTGGTACCCCAAAAAGTGATCTCGATCTGCCCCTGAGTGCTGTAATGGTTTGATATATGAGTGACAACAAGAGCATGTGTATTTATAACTTTACCCTATCCCCATCTGTTAGTTTGGAAGGTTAGAAAAACACAGAAAAACCGCACACAACGCGGTGACTCACTGCTAAATTAAATTTGTGGTATTAGTTAGTCATCGGCCTTGCTTCAGACGGCTTGAGGAATAACAGCGACTGCACATGTTTGAGGGGTGTTGTAGCTGGCTGTCCTCTAACCCCGAGCTCGCCCTGCTCCGATGCTTGGGGCTTTCATGGTACTGCGTGGTCAACCTCTGGGCCCATGGCGGCCAATGCAGTGAAGCATGGCAGCAATCTGCTGCAGGGACCGCAGGCGTGACTCTCTCAGCTTTCCCTTGCAAATCAGGCATCTCTGTGCTCGCATGCACGTGTGTGCAGCTCAGTGACTCTGCGTTGCGTGTCACTGCAGCATCGTCCCTTCAGAGAGAAGCACCAAGAAAGAAATGTGACTAAAAGGCCTGCAACAGCAACTCACTGCTGCATATTAGCTTCCCGTCGTTCTCGGATGACCTCTGTGTGTCTCTCTCTTTCACCTTTGCTGTTGTTGAACTCTTTGGCACTACAAATTATGGACTATCTTTCCAAGCAGCCTCTGTTCATGCTGTTCTCGTCCTTGGCAAACCTCCCTCTCTGTCTTCCTGTTTTGTGGTTTGAAAAAGATAACAAAAGAAGATGCTGTCTAAGTTGACACACTGGCTCATTACTCAGATTACTTGCAGCACCTGTTAATCCCACATACCAACAACAGACAACATTGTTTGCAACTCATAAATGTCAATGTGACAAAAGGGATGAGATGAAATTACTATGAAGCAAAGTCTGACTCCTTCTTTTACTCCACTGAGCTACATCCAATTTTACCTTTGTCACTGAGTCTTACACAATGAGGAAAAGTGCAGAGTCTGCACAGTGAAGTCTATACACCTGCTGATACAAGCAGTCATTTTGCATTCTGCTTTCTGCAGCCGGCCATGTCCCTGATGTGCCAGTGATTATTCATTCATACCTGGACTCTGGCTTCACCATAAATCATTTGATCTCTATTCTTCTTGTTCTCACTTACACGCTCCTCTATCTGCAGCGCCCAGGCCCACCACTGCTGAAGTGATATATGGATGTGCACAACATGCTCATGATGGCACCAACACGACCGATGAGACATCCAAGGAGTGCTTCTCACATGCAATGCACACAAGTCCACCATTTTTTTTTTTTTTATGTTACATAAATACATTACATGAAGAACAAACACAATCACGACAACTAGAATCTAACCTTGTGCGTCCATTTATACAAAAAATTTCAGCCTAGAGACTGTCGATGCTGCTGGCTGCAAGCCTCGGTATTCTGCAGTAAAGAGGAGGGGCAGACCTGGATTCCTATTGGTCCGTTTGGAGGATGAGACGAAGTCTGATTGGTCGAGGACCCCAGCGCGATGAGACGCTCGGTATTATGATTAGCTGCCTGCGTCTGCGGTGGGCGGGACTTGCGGCCCTCCTCCAGTAGCCCATTCGCTTGAGGGTGTTGGGGGGGGGTTCTGGTTGGAGGTTGGGCTGGGGCGGGGGGAGGGGGGCGCTTCTTCCTGCAGCGGAGTGGTGCGGACAGAGGAGTGGAGTACTGCGGCAGCCGGCAGAGCCGCGGAGTGAGACCAAGTTGTGAAAAGGGAGCAGTGCGGCTCGTTAGTCCCGCCGGTCTTTTCATCGCAGGTATCAGAGAGCAAAGGAAGGAAGCGAATCCCCGCGTGATGCTCCGCTTGAGACCGCAACATTTCATTTGAGAGACGCCGCACGGGGGGGAGATTGTAGCCTCTTGGCAAAGGTTTGAGAGACTATTTATTTCCCAGTTTAAATGAATACTCCGTCAGATTGACCGATAGACATCTCTGACGTCTTTTTTTCCCTCCGTCCTTCTTTCTGTGAGAAATTCAAAAAACCAAACTGAGCAATATTTCATTTCGTTTTCCCAAGGCGAGGTATTTTTGCGATAATTCACCGCGAGGGGCTGACACTTCTCAAGCCGTGCATCACCTGAGAGGAGAACGAGACTGACTGCGCCAACATGGGGGTAAGATTGACGAATACAACTTTTTAACTGCGTTGTAGTCCTCCTGAAGTGGCCTGGCGAGTGAGAGGTAGCCCGATGTTTGAGGGAAATGGTTTCAAACGGAGCCGTGATGTCATTTTTTCCCCTTCTGGAAATCCCGTTTGTCTGAGTGACATTGACTCTAATGCGGAACTGTGTTTTAGCCCTTGTCTCCTCGACTGCGACAAACTGCTGCTGTGTAGTGCAGAGGTGGACAGCAGCCCTTTCATTTCACTTCGTTATTTAACGCCACGTTTTGATTTGAATGCAATGACATTGGGGTTCGTGTTGCTATCATTTATTTCAGTGTCAGGAGTCAAAATGATGATATGAAATAAAAAATCTGATGCTTAGGTCTGTTAAGTAGACTATTTCTGTGTGGTTGAGAGGTCGTTGGTGTGTTTTGTGTGTTTTACGTCTCTGACAGGCCGTGATTTGGCTATAACCTTGCCAACCAGCAGGCCTAATCGGTTTAGTCCTCTTGGGTGCTCTCGTGAGGAAGAGAGGGAGGGTGGGCATGTAATGTTCACCCTTTTCATGAACCTACACTCGAACAGAATATGCTTTTTTTAATGATTATTTTTAATATCGCATTTACATGCAAGTGTTCTGCTTAGGTGTCCCCAGGATGGATGGAGATTGTGTTTTGTGACCTCCTACATGCCTTCACTGCCCCCTTCCAACCCCCCCCCCCCCCCCTCCCCCTCCCCTGCTGGCACTTTCCTCTCTCTGGTCCTCTGGCGCAACACAATGGAATGATTTTGATTTTGAGGGGGTGACCAGGGGGAAGATGTTGAGTCCACCTCGTCCTGGACATCCATCAGCTGAGGAGTCTCATCCTCAGCACCCTCGATGACCCGTGCGTCATAATGCGGTTACCGGGAATAAGCGCCTCACCAGCTTATTTCCCCTTTAATTTGTGACATAACGGGACTAGATAATCGCTAACAGTGAACACATTTACACACACTACAGATTCAAATTTGAAGGAAAAAAAAAAAAAAAAAAAAGCGATGCGCCCTGTTCGCAAGTTACGCGACGATTTGTTGGGAGTTAAATTAGTCACTGTGATTTTAGGTTTTATTCATAAACCATTATTAACGCCCCCGATCTTTGTCCAATAAACCCATTAGCAATTGGCACAGTGAGACCTTTTGGAAAAAACACAAAACAAAAAAAAAAAAAAAAAAAAAAAAATCGAATGTGCCACTGCCGGTTTGAGCTATTGCGCAATTTCTGCTCCACCGCCATCCTGCTCGAAGGGGTTGTAATTTTTAATCTGCTGCCCCATGCAGTCTGCCTCCTGGATGATGCAGTGGCATGACGCTGCAGACACAAGCCCGTGCGGAGCTGAGAAAGACCCATCACTGCCGAGGCAGTCCAAACCGCTGCCATCGCAGTAACAGCAGCTGACGTTTCCCCCCACAACCACCACCTCCGCCCTGCCCATCACCCCCTCCTGCATGCGGCATCTCATGTTTTCTCGTTCAAACATGGCTGCGCGCTGCACGAAAGAGAGACTCCGGTCCGTGTCTGGGCCGTCGTTCCGACGTGGGAGCCAAGCCGGCAGTTATTAGTGGGCACTGCGTCAAAAAGGGATGGCAAAAAATAAATAAATAAATACATTTGCTTACGCATGTTCCGCCGCTGTGTGGAAGTTTGGTTCACCAACGCGAGGAAGAGACGCAGAGTGGAAACTGCGTGTCATTCCGCCATGTCTCACACCATTCCAGAGTGTGGGTTAGAATAATCACAGAATGGGTGTTTTTTCACCGAGGTGACCCTGGATGAGTGGGGGAAGGACGGGAAGGACGCATGAAGGGATGGAGGAGTGGCGTGTAACTCTACCAGGAGTATCACCACACGATTACACTTGCACATCAGTTTTCTTTTATTTTTTCTTTCTATTTTTTTTTTTTTTTGGTCTTCCGAGAATTTCGCACTGGCGCACTGTTCCATCATTCTGCCAGCTGTCCTTTCCCAAGGCCGCAGGGGGCATCGCTTCCGACGTGCCTCCTGCGTCAAACTAGGGGCGGGGCCACCGGTGTGGAAATTCCCAATAAAGAGCTGTGATAGGCTGATGCGAGGTGCGACGCAGAAAGCACCAGGTTAAGCTGCATCAGTGATGCTATGGAGCAAAAGCTGGAACATGTGTCAAGAGCACCAGAAAGAATAGAGAGAGAACCAGCAGGTTTGTCTGAGAGCTCTAGATATTTCAAATCCCTATTCTGTCACACACACATTCACATCCTCCTCACTGTTCCTCTCACTGCATTGACACAGCAATGAGTATATAGAAGTGGTGGAAAGTGAGATGTGGGTTTAAAAAAAAAAAAATGCATGCATCAAATGCTGCTTTTCACCTTCAGACATGTGACACAGATCGTGCCACTCCTGGAAGAACAGGAGAGACGGTTAGAGAGGGGGAGGATAAGTACGGACGGGTCTGCAGGTGTAGTAAGAGAACGAGAGAGGGATTTAAAGTAAGGGAGGTGATGTATGGAGGGGGAGGGATGCTCGGCGCTAGATCCTGTTACAGGATAATGACCCGAGGCTCACATTACCGTGGTTCACGTTTCCTCCCGCTGCACCTTGTGGGGATTGATTATCAGGCGGAGAGGAGACAGATGGGAGAGGAAAGGGAGGGACAGGCTTGGGTGGGTGCTCCTCATAGGAAAGATGTGCCGTTGCTGAGCTGATGACCCAGGAGAGCTTAAACGTGTAGTGTTTTCTTTTTTCTTTTTTTTAACAGTCAGTTTATCAGAAGGTCATAATGGCTGATGATGTGGGGTGGGGCTGCTGTGAGAGCAGTATGCCTGTTAGCATCAACTTCGCTATGAGACATTGACTGGACCTAATGATTATCCCACGATATAAAGGATTTTGAAATACTACATCTCTTTATATTTGCACTAGTGGAGGTGTGCACAGTCCTAGAGAAAAAAAAAAGAGGTGGTTGAAGGTAATTCAGGAGTTGGATGGCATGCGGTCACTGCAGAGGCCCAGCCCTCCGTTTGGTGCAGAGTGCTGCACATCCCTCCCCATTGCACCTGCTGCCTGATCATGATAGGTTGCACTGTACCGAGGCTGAGTTGTCCCACGCACCTCAGGAGCCAATAGAAAAGCATGCCTGTACGGGAGCCCATCGGCCACAAGGTCTTTACTGATTAGCCTTTTGGTCCTGTGGCCTGGGGGTCAATTAAGGCCAATATGATGACCTATTGCAAAGCTCCTTCATTGTGTCCTTCAAAGCACTTCGCTGTCTGATCAATAGAAATCTTTTATAATGAGAACAAATTTCTGATTGAGACTACAGCTGAAGGATAAAGTCCAGATTTCTCCCGTGGCTCAGCAACTAGACTACAATTAGCCTCTTAACTGGCGTGAGACTAACAGGCCCGAGCAGTGAGCTCAGCGCTCGCTTGTGTAATGCTAATAAATTGTAAAGGTCAATGCTGTCTCCTTATTACTTTAAGAAAAGATAAAAGTGGACTCGGTGATTGATGTAGCCAACAGTTTTCCGACATTAACAAGTTGATGGTTTCCCATAAAGAGAGCGATTCAGATGGGTGTTCAGAGTGCCTCACTACAGCAACATGACACAGTCAGGGTGTTGTCCTGGAGATGTGTGTGTGTGTCTATATGAATACACCAAAGTACATTGTGTGACAAGCCCACTGGACAACGTTTTACATTAATAAAAAAAAAAAAAGGAAATTCATATTATTCAATTTGGCTATCAGTTAATATATTGCCACATTGTTCACAGCAAAATGATTTTCCTCTCATTTGTTCAGGCCCGATACACCGGATATAACAGATCGTGTCAGCATCACAAAGGGCTGCGTCCTGATAATCTGATATGTTAATGGCTATTTGGGTAGTTGTGCAAGTAGCAGCTGTGTCTAAGGACGGCGTGCGTGTATGAACATCTGCACATTTCCGTGTGGCCACCTGCCTGGAGGGGAGTCCTAAGGTGCCCTCTCTCACACTGTGGCAAGAAGCCATGCTCTCTACCAGCGCCAAAAAGTCGAGATTTACAATTCTAATCTAGACCAGGCTCACACACGGGCAAAGAAACCCACGCCATAATTCAAGTTCTTCACAGCCCCACCAACTGGACAAAAGAGCATTGCATAATAGGGACGTTTTAGGAAGTAAGGTAACAGTTGCACAACTTGCGTTACTGGGATGAAGAGATGACAGAACAGAGAGATGGATAGAAGGAAAACAGGGGTTTCAGTTTTGGTAGGGATTTTCAGTTTGCGTTGTGTGTCTTGCCGTTGATTATTTTGAGACAGCACACACAAGGCAGATGTTTTCAGAGCTAAAATGAGTTGTTCTCTGTTTACATTCATGCGGTTTAGAGATCAAGATTTTCATCCACTTGATATTACTTGGCACAGTCACGACTGAATCTATTGTTGTAGCTCATTCCATCATGTTAATCCGAGGCTTGCTCAGTTACACAAAGTGCACAGTTTTCACTATTTTATTTTTACATCACTCTTTGTAGTTTGATATTTGTAATCTCTTGAAGAATCATTTTCATGTGTCGTGACTTTGTTGAACGGAAAGAAAAAGAAAGTGTCTTGAAAAGTTTCTATTTTAAGGCGCTTAATTATAGGTTTAAAGTAACAATCTAATAATTGCCTCACGCAGCATTTTGAGAAGCGATTCACTGAATAATTGGCACCTTGACAAGAGAGAGGATGGGGGGGGGGGGGGGGGGGGGGGTAGTGGGCTAATCCAGTGTAGTAATCAGACTAGCTAATCCCAACAGCCATGTCCCTTGGTCAACAGCCTGAGCCCCCCTGTGGTCCAGAACCCTCATCCTACTGCAGGAAACAGCAGATGGCCCAATGACCTTGCAATGTCACTCACTCACTCACTCACTCACTCGCACACACACACACACACACACACACACACACACACACACACACACACACGGACACACAGCACGGTTATGATATCATGACCACAGCTGCAGAGATTCAATTAGAAATAGATGGACATTCAGTGATTTAAAGATTATTTTTAAAATTTTTGGCAGAAAATAAAAACAGGGATTCAGGAGATCAAGTTTGACAGGAATCCTGTTTTTATTCATTTTGTATATGGGTCATATTTTAAAGCATTGCATCTATGAGTAAAAACAATGATGATGCACTTGAAATGACAAAAAAAAAAAAGTAAAAAGCTGAAGCCAGTGGTTCATTTATGAATATCCTATACATTCTATGGATTCCTTTTGCATATGAGCAATATACAAAAATCATAAATAATGATATTCCTTTCTTTTCATCACCACTTTCAATTGTAGCCCTGAGTTATTCGGAATTTTACAGTTTGTCTGAAAGTTAACAGCGACCTACCACATTTAATTGAATTGCCGAGAGCATTTCATAGTTTAACTCCCTGAACAGAAACACTTCAAGGATCCCATAGTTATCTAATCACTGTGTCTTTAACAGATAAACATTTGGATATTGATCACACATTATCTAGTCTCTACTTTTTTACCATCAAAACTAAACTCTGCTGCATTCAAACTTTTTTGCAATTCACCAGTGGAAACACCCCCTAGAATCTATCTAACGCAGATGTTATGAAAATAAAATGAGTATACATATAGTCATGCACATCTGGCTTTGAGCAAAGCAAATATTTCCAGTCAACAGTCATGTGATAAACTATCGTCATGCCACGATGCTGCTCCCACGTGGTTAGTGCTTGATGATCTTCTGGAGAGGACGAGTAGACGCATAATATGTACGTAACTATGACAAACACTGTGGTGGTTGCGGGACAATGAGTAAAAAATAAAAAATCTAATGTGGAGCAAAGGTTGTTTGGTTTTTTATGCCTGCAAACCACTTCCTCATTTGAGTTTTGGCGAGAAACCGAATGTCTGTACAACACCCATTAGTCTGTGCCTGCACAAATGGTTTTATGTGTAGTTCAACTTCCCACTCCCAGACAAACCCTCCGTTGCAGTGCGTGCCACAGCCTGTTGTCCTTAACAAAGTTTGCATGGTACTTCTCTTAGATGCCACTCCTAAACCATGACTATTCGTTAGACATGTGCGGCATAACAGAGTAGTAACATTCAACTTCAGTTCCCATTCACACATTTGAATTTGCCTTAAATACAGTGAAACATTAAAATTTTAGAAAACTATCATGTCAACTGACACTGATGGAAGATTTTAACTCGCTCTGTCCTCTTGAGGGCTTCATGCCTGCATGATGTAAGTGTCTTGTCTTCGCTGTTTTATCACATTATTTTACAGTGGCTGGGTTTCTCTCTGATTCCCTCTACATCTCTCTCACTCTCTCTGCCGCAATGCGTTTAGACGCTGCACATACGGACTGTAGCCAATACAATGACTCACCTCTGCTCACACAGACACACACTGACATGAGCACACTCAAACGCACACGGATTCCTTGAATCAATTGGCCGCCTGTGTTATACAGCAGTGAATACAGTGTCCGGTTGCAGCTGCATCAATTATTAGTTATCCTGCATCACATCAGGGGATCCTATGAGTACGTACAAGGCCACTGCTGAGCTTCGTCACCATGCCAATGGCCTCTGCCAGTCACCATGGTTACCTGCCCTCCAAAACACGCTCCCTCATCAGTGCTGTTCGCATCAGGGCAAATAGCAATATTTAGTTTTTTCAGGCCTTCATAATAACTACAGGTAAAATCAAACATGGGGGCAGGTAGGCGACGCGTCGGCTTCACTCAAAGATGGATGTTTCAAGCAGTTTAATAATAAGTAATAAGCCAGTATGTGATGGTTTGTGGCAGTATGGAATTTGTGGATCTGCAGGAGATATTTCTATTTCCTCATGATGTCAGAGACACGTCTGTCTGTCACTCTGTGTCTGACTGCTTGTGGGAGAGTAAGCGTCTGTAATTCCAGCCACAAGTCTCTGTTTCCTTCCTCAGGACACAGGGGACTCATTAAGTTACCCAGAGCTGTATGAGGCAGCTCAACACCCACTAAAGACAGCACATATTTTCTGAGTTTAAAATGGTCTCTGCACAAATATTGATTACTCAACGCAACAGTCAAGTAACATATGTAGCAGCAAATGTGAAATCAGATGAACATTTACAAACAATATTGGAGTTTTTGTAGATTATTTGTGCAGTTCACCAGGCATCTTATCAGGTGGCTAAAGTGGGCAAAAGTTGGCAGGCTGTCCCTTTAATCAACAATGATTGAGTCGCAAGCCAAGTGACTCACACAAACCCAAAACAGGTATGCACTTAACATACTCAACATGCAGCAGACGCAAACAAATGATAAGCTGGCAGGATCTGTCCCTGTGAGTCATGCTGATAACCACTCATTCATGGCTGCAAACAAACACAAACTTAAGGGCACACACATGCACCAGCAGTAGGGATATAACCCATTAGCATATGACAACACTCAGTCAAAGTGACACGCTCACATGCATACAACATAAGTGAGGTTGTGCAATCTATTAGAGTGGGGTCACTGTGGCTCAAAACTGACACAGAGCCAGCAGACAAGGACTGCTGGTCAATATCTAATTAGAAGCATGAGGAAAGGGTGACAGCAGCTTCTCTCACTCACTCGCTCACTCCCTCTCTCATCCTTTCTCCACCTGCCTCTCTCTCTCTCTTTATTTGTCCCTGTTTCTCACCTCCCACCGATGTCTCCCTTTCCATGTGCCCAAACCTGTCTGTCATCCACCCACTTCACATCTACCTCTCTGTCGCTTTACTTTTCAGCACATTTCTCTTTGTTTGGCCCTCCCTACCAACCGCTCCCATTGTGTAGGTTCCTGTGCATGTGTGTGCTTGTGTGTGTTTGATTTAAGTAGAAAGGAACCGTGTGTCCACGTTTATATCACTAATTCAAGCGTGCATTTTCCCGTAGGAGCAGGTGCACTATTGGACTGACAATACGTTCTAATTATGTATTTCCACTGATCAGACATTGACTGGGGAAAGACCAGACGGAACAATACAATAGCTGCAAATTTGTACACACTCACTTGTGTTGCCTCAGCACACTTGAATAGATGGTATGTCTGTATTTCTGCATGCTATTCAAAACCTCCAATCTCAAAATAGAGATAGTATGTGTATACAGGACATATGTGTTCACACACACACACACACACACACACACACACACACACACACACACACACACACACACACACACACACACACACACACACACACACACACACACACACACACACCCACACCCACACCCATCCAGAGTTAGTCTCTGAGGGGGATCAGCAGCAGTACTTTTCCACTGCATCAGTCTCTGCTCTGTGCAGCCTCACCAGACCTGCCTGGTCTTGCTGCAGCAGGAGATTTGCTCACCTGTTCTTTTGTTGCAGAACTGTGTGTGTGCGTGTGTGTGTGTTTGCATATGTGTGTGTATTTGCAGCCAGGTCAAACATCTTCTCTCCCACTCACATGCTCCTCCCTGCCACACACACACCATTTGTTTCACAATCAAAAGTGGTCGTTGAGCAGCACTTCATGGTGAAATGAGTGAGAGTCATCACGAATATGATGCTTTACGAGAACATTTTTATGACCACAAACCAGAAAGACGGGTCTATGCAACCATGTATGAATATCAGTGTGTGGAAACCGGATTTCACAAGAGTTTCACTCAACAGCAGTACAAGTCAGAAACCCAGTGGCAAGCTTGTCTTTGTTAGTCACGTTTTGTTTTTCCCTCTGTAGGCATGTGTAGTTTGGGTGTGTGAAGATGTCTGTCGACACATGGAGGATCTTGACTCCTCATTCATGCTGCCTCAAGGTTGCTTTTACATTAAATTAATTTGACTCAGAAAGTGTATATATATTCAAGAGGATTGTGTTCAAGGGCAACCACTCCGACAAATCAGTCGAGTAACAATGAGCTGGACATTCACTGCAGACACTGTTTCTGCCTGGTTGCACCACTAGAGGGTGGCCACTGTATTTAATTCAGCACAAAGTTATTATAAATGCCTTTATTCCTTTGTGCAACCAGAGCCTCATTTAATTTAGGTTGAAAATCAAATGTTAACGTTCAGACATATTTCTGATATGCTGACCTCTGATCTTAAATTGAGATGATTACTGCCATTGATTACTAGTTGGTAGGTATTGACGTTTCTGCCTAACTCAGAACAAATTATGGGCCATCCATTGCAGCTGGGCTGTGCTACGCTTGCTGTCTGGTCATGAACTCAGTGCTTGCAGTCATCGGTATTTATGTGACTACATTGATTAGCCACCAAGCTCAGTTTTCTTGATGACCACGTCGTGTCACTGAAAGGACCCTGCAGTGGGACCCAGTCACACCCCATGGGAGGGATTCTTGTCTCTCTGTGTCACCTCTGACCTTTGATGAGGCACATTTGTATTGATGTGGCCCAGCGGTCAGGCTGCTGTCCTTCCGGACAACGGGTTAGAGTTACAATTATAGAACTAGGAGGACTAGAATATGCAGTGCTGGAGAAAATCAGGGTTATTAATAGGCCTCCTATGTCTGGTTTAACAACATAAGCCAATTTCTAAGAGGACAGTGAGAGTAAGGAGGGTGGCGGCTGGAACAACTCACACTGAAGTAAATCTGGAAGAGTCAAATAAAGACATCTAATGTGTCTGCGTATCGGTCTAATTTAATTTTCCAGTCAGTTCAACATCAAAGTGTCTCTGATGCATTAGGTCTAATGCTGTAGAGCATACTGGGATCTAGGAAGGAGCCTTTTGATGACTCTACAGTCAGTATTCCTGCTCCCTGTCATGTTCCTAATGCTCACCACTGGATGAATACTAAAAGGAGCAGGAAGTGATCACTTACGACCCACATTTTGAGCTGTTTGCACTTCATATGTTTTGATGTTCCTATCAGGCCGTTGAAGCCCTGACATCATACCAACAATTATTTAATCAGTGAAGCTGAAATGGGGACATCGGAGGTGACGGCAGGCGCATGTTTGGATGTGTGTAGATATTTCTGTTGGAGCAAAGCAGAGCTGCCAGGTTAACACAATAAAATAATAGGGTCTTAACTTTTGAAACCTTATTCCTCAAATCCTCATAAATGGACAATAATTAAATTATTAATGAGAAATACTACCGATCTCATAAGGCCACTTCTCAAGGATACAACATTATTTACTATGTGATGGAACAGAGAAACATCAAGGGCATTCCAGTAAAGCCCCCTGGCTTTATCTCTTTTGCAGTCAGTGATTGACGACTACTCTTAGGATGCCAGACAGAAGCCTTCTGAACAGTTTAGTAATATGAAGCGTTTTCATTCAGCCAGTTTAGTTTTCTAGGTTATGATCCTGTCATCTACAAGCCAAGAGAGCAATTAAGATGTATACAAAGGTTTACAGGCTAGTATCTCCTTAATCTAGTCAAAAGGCATGTGTAAAACATATGTGTGTGTCTGTAGTATGGGCGGTCAGACAGTTACCGCGTTGCCACCACACAGGACAAAGATGACCGATCCCCCAAGAAGAAGAAGGGGGCGGCGACCAAGGACATGGATGACCTGAAGAAGGAAGTGCCCATTGTGAGTAAAACCGTCTTTCATCTCAGAACACTTGTCAAATTTCACATCGGTGTCTCATGTGAATCCGCTTTCATTCATTTCTTTCAAAGTGTGATTTATATGACGTGTGTCCAGTGTCTTCGTTATGTCATTTCTGCCCATTATCCAAATGGAAAAATGTGTTTTGCCGATTTTAGCAATGCAATGCTTATTTTTGAAGAGAAATAATATTTTTTTCTACAATACAAAATGATGTATTTTTTGTGGTAAGAGGGGTGAATTGTTATCAGGTGGTCGTCACTTTGATCCCACATTTCAGCACAAGAAACAGAGCCCAGGGTCACCGTACCTTGCTGCCCTATTACTCTGTTCTCTCAGGTGAACTGCATGCGTAGAGTCCATGTACAATTAACCTGGAGTTTTGGTGGATGCTTGAAAAAAGAAATCTTAAAACACTATTGCATGGTACATGTTTATTTCAGGCCTCTGTCTGTCCGAGTATTAATCTATGTTTTTCTTTGCATTTTGTTTTATTTTTCAATTCTCATAGACGGAACACAAAATGTCCGTGGAGGAAGTGTGCAGAAAATTCCAGACTGACATTGTTCAGGTGAGTTGATGATACATCTGGTTTAGATTCTAGTTTACCACTAGGTGGCGTCAGAGTATTTTTAATTTTTTTTTTAGTTACTTGATATTTCATTGTACTGGAAGCTTTTTTAAGTGTAGGAATGATATAAGTGCTAAAGTTATTTAGATGTTGTTGTTACACCTGAATAAATCTCTCTCTCTCTCTCTCTCTCTCTCTCTCTCTCTCTCTCTGTCTCTGTCTCTGTCTCTCTCTCTGTCTCTGTCTCTGTCTCTGTATCAGGGCCTCACCAATGCCAAGGCAGCAGAGTTTCTGATTAGGGACGGTCCCAATGCCCTCACTCCTCCACCCACCACCCCGGAGTGGGTCAAGTTCTGCCGCCAGCTGTTTGGTGGGTTCTCCGTCTTGCTCTGGACCGGCGCCATCCTCTGCTTTCTGGCCTACGCCATCCAGGCAGCGACTGAAGACGACCCTGCAGGCGACAATGTGAGCGCCCACAATTCGCCACACAGATTTTGCACCAACATATTCACATCTGGCCTGTTTACACCTCATTACTACATCCGTCACAGTCAATGCCCTGAAGAACTGACACCAATAACACACCAGCAGAGTCACTTCAGTGTCTAACACACTGAACCCTGTACCTTCCCACAGCCCACATTTATATGTGGCATGGATGGACAACTCTCATCCCTCAAAGGTTTGACTACCAAAGCATTTGAGAATTGCGACTACTCATTTCAGGAAATGAACTACCAGCATGTTTCTAAATTGAGTTAATCAAGTCAACATGCATGCATTTACTTCGAAATGCATTGTGGAGTGTTTTTGTTTTATTATTATTATTTTACACAAGGTTGAAATGGCCTTCCTCCCTCCATCACCTGGGCAAGTAATGAGTCACTGATTATTGAAAATCGGTTAGGCTGGGGGACACCTTCCTGTTGTCTCACAAATGTTTAAAGTTCTTTCTCTCTCTCTGTATCTCTGTCCTTCTCTCCCTGCAGTTGTACCTGGGTATTGTGCTCACGGCTGTTGTCATCATCACTGGTTGCTTCTCCTACTTCCAAGAGGCCAAGAGCTCCAAAATCATGGAATCTTTCAAGAACATGGTGCCTCAGGTACGCCTACAACTGACTACATAGGACATGTTGGTTGAGAATTATTACACTTAAATTGATTTACCACATATGTAAAATTAGTTTGATTATCAGAAGCCAAATAGTTTTAGGATTTCAACAAAAACTAATTATAATTCTGAGACAAAACAAAGAAAAAGTTGTAACGGTGTTCAGCATTAGCTGGAAAATCAGTAAATGCTTCTGGATGGAGGTTGAGTCTCCGTCTTGATTTGAACCGGAAGGCGCTGGATGTGAAAATGCCTAAAAAAAATTTGATTGTTCAGAATTATTTTGATTACATCATGCGGAAAAAAGTAAACAAATGAATAAATGTAAAAAATCACTATCACTTTATGAGTACTTTTCATGTTGAACACATAAGGTCTGTTTATAAGCGTTACACAACATAAAAGCTCATAATTGCCCCTCCTGCTACAACAACATTAATCTGTCAGTCAAAGTCTATATTGAACTGTCCTCCCACTGCCACTGCTTGTCAGCTGCTAAACCTTCACCTGTTTCCTTTGTACTGAATTTCATGTTCGGATAAAAGAAGCTGCACAGTCAGAGGTTGCCAGTTTTTGACTACAGATAACAGGACATACTATTTGTTTTGATTTCAAATGCTTGAAATATGATTAAAACGTACCCTGACAGCTTGTGCAGTCAAACCTGCCTGCAGGAAGATACTTACAGATGAATGAATATGAGAAGAAATCTTTGCAACCTTATGAACCTCCTCAGATACATGTTTGTTTGGTTTTCTTTCTGATTTCTAACTTCTCACTGGTCTTTTCTTGCAGCAAGCGTTGGTGATCCGTGAAGGTGAGAAAGTACAGATCAACGCTGAAGAAGTGGTGGCTGGAGATTTGATTGAAGTGAAAGGAGGAGACAGGATCCCTGCCGACGTCAGGGTGGTGTCAGCTCATGGCTGCAAGGTATACACACACACACACACACACACACACACACACACACACACACACACACACACGATCATCATGTCAAAGGTTTGGCTTCCTGTTGAAGTTAACTACATGTATATTGCTGCCCCATAGGTGGATAACTCCTCCCTGACCGGAGAATCAGAGCCTCAGAGCAGGTCGCCTGACTGTACCCATGACAACCCCTTGGAGACTCGAAACGTTGCTTTCTTTTCTACCAACTGTGTTGAAGGTATTGTCCCCATGGCAATTTTATTGTGTGCTCTAATTGAGTTGAGTGCCTGTGGTGAAAAATAAAGCCACCAAATGTAATGAAGTTCTGGTTATTTAATAAACCTGTTTCCTTAAATGACTATTAAAGATGCTTGCTCACGGTAGCACAATAATAATAAAAAATAATAATCACTCACTCTTTGAAAGTAATAGATTCTTTTCTTAATTCCCAAACCAGGCACAGCTCGGGGCCTCGTTATCTGCACTGGAGACCGCACAGTCATGGGCCGCATTGCCACTCTGACCTCGGGCCTAGAGACCGGCAAGACACCCATTGCCAAGGAGATTGAGCACTTCATCCACATCATCACTGGTGTGGCGGTCTTCCTGGGGGTCACATTTTTCATCCTGGCCATCATCCTGGGTTACTCCTGGCTGGAAGCTGTCATCTTCCTCATCGGCATCATTGTGGCTAATGTGCCTGAAGGGCTGCTGGCCACAGTCACTGTAAGTAGATCAGTGAGGCTATTGTTACTGCATACTTCACTCTCTGGCAGTTTTTATTTTTAGCCCGTGCTGACTTAAGCTTATTGCATTAACACAATAAAGAAAAGGGATCAGGTTTATTATAAATTGAACAGAATGAACAGGATCAGTACCGACGGGCTTTTGTCGGCTGTAGTGTTTTAAATCATCTATTCATGCATTTTATTTTTTGCTCATTTTATAGTGAAACAGATTATTTTCAATTGATTTTCTAATTCGATTACTTCAGTTTTTGCAACAAGTGCTTTCTTAACACCCTGAATAACAGCGCAGCGTAACATCATGAACGTGTGTGTCTGCAGGTGTGTTTGACTCTGACTGCCAAGCGTATGGCGAAGAAGAATTGCTTGGTGAAGAACTTGGAGGCTGTGGAAACACTGGGCTCCACATCCACCATCTGCTCCGACAAGACGGGCACTCTGACCCAGAACAGGATGACCGTGGCCCACATGTGGTTTGACAACCAGATCCACGAGGCCGATACCACCGAGGACCAGTCAGGTCAGTGAGAATAAGGACGTCACAGACGTCGCTGATGTCTGAAATATTCTACTCTAAAATACTTTACTAGTCTTTCCAATAACACTTCCTTTTTCCTTTCTCTTGTGCAGGCGCCTCCTTTGACAAGAGCTCAGTGACGTGGCTGTCTCTGTCTCGTGTCGCCGCTCTGTGCAACCGCGCCCAGTTCAAAGCTGGACAGGACTCGCTGCCCATCCTGAAGCGTGACGTGGCCGGTGACGCCTCGGAGTCTGCCTTGCTCAAGTGTATCGAACTCTCCTGCGGCTCAGTCAGGCTGATGAGGGACAAGAACAAGAAGGTGGCCGAGATCCCCTTTAACTCCACGAACAAATACCAGGTAAGTAATGGCTTAATATGTCTATTTACAAACAACTGATATCAACAGGAGTATTAATATCGATGCATATTATCTGTATATTCATTGTATCCAAGGTTTTTTTTTAACACTCATTTCTTTTCTTCTACCTCAGCTATCCGTGCATGAAACGGAAGATCCTAATGATAACCGCTACCTGCTGGTGATGAAGGGAGCCCCTGAAAGGATCCTGGACCGCTGTTCCACCATCATGGTGCAGGGCAAGGAGCAGCCTATGGATGAGGAGCTGAAGGAGGCTTTCCAGAATGCCTACATGGAGCTGGGAGGACTGGGAGAGAGAGTTTTAGGTAAATATAGAGCCATATTGAGAGATATTCGTAACATCTCACTGCATATTGTATTTCTTCAACACGTCATTTTCATCATTGCATAATAATTGCATAACCTAGTTGGATTTTCTATCCCTAATTCCTTTTTTAAAGTGTTTTTTAAAGAGAATAAAAGTTTAAAATTATTAATACATAAGATAAAGCTGTATTTTCCCAGTTCTGAAAAAATACATTCATTCAGCGAAGGTGCAAAAAACAAAAAAAAAATAAAAGATTTAAATCATTTTCCAATAATTCTTTTCGCACACTGAAATCTCCACCTATTTTGGATATATTACACTATAACTGAAATATTTTGTGGATTCTTTTTTGTTTTACGCTTAAAATATACATAAGAAATTAAAATCAAAAATAAGATATCTCAAAATATTTGAAAATGTCATGTTATCAACTTTTTGTCCTATTCTTATCAGTTGCTGGCCAGAATTATAAGAATCAACATTTTTTGAAAGATGCTTCAAACCTTTCACTCTCATTTTTGAAGGCAATCGATTCAGATCATTTCAGCTGTCGTGCTGTACATAGATGAGAGGAGCTAACCGTGTTTGTCACTCATTAAGCCACATCACATTTCTTCTCCTTCTCCAGGTTTCTGCCACTTGCTCATGCCAGAGGACCAGTACCCCAAGGGCTTTGCCTTTGACACGGACGATGTTAACTTCCAAACAGACAACCTCTGCTTTGTTGGTCTCATGTCCATGATTGATCCTCCTCGTGCTGCTGTGCCTGATGCTGTGGGCAAATGCCGATCTGCTGGTATCAAGGTGAGCTACATCAACTCTCCTTCAGTGGAGCTGACCTTAGAGTTTAGTCCATCAAGGCTGATTAAAAATGTTTTTATTTTCTTGTTCTTTTAGGTCATTATGGTCACTGGTGATCACCCAATCACAGCCAAAGCTATTGCCAAGGGAGTGGGCATCATCTCTGAGGGCAACGAGACAGTGGAAGACATTGCTTCTCGTCTCAACATCCCAGTCAGCCAAGTGAACCCCAGGTGAGCGGCGCCAGCGCGTACTGAGGAACACACACTGAACAAGCTCACAGCCTTGCAAATGCCAGCAAACTATTAGCTACACATTGATGTTTGACCATCTGTGTTGTGTGCGTTTAGGGACGCCAAGGCCTGTGTGATCCATGGCACAGACCTGAAGGACCTGTCTCAGGATCAAATGGACGATATCCTGAGGAATCACACAGAGATTGTGTTTGCCAGGACCTCCCCGCAGCAGAAGCTCATCATTGTAGAGGGATGTCAGAGACAGGTTGGGACAATCACCTAAATATTGTTTTAAAGCAGTTGTGTTTTTTTAGCTATGGGGAATTAAACATACGGCCCAAACCCCACCGGCCAGTGAGAATGACTCGGCAAACAATTATAGTCAAGATATTCATGCAGCAGTAAGAGCAAGTTAAATAGCATGAGCGTGGAAGTCATACTCCAGTGAGCACTGAAGGCCAAACAGTAACTCGACAGTGGCCCAACGGTCTGGAGACAAACGGGTTTTAAAAAAATTATTCATTTTCAGAACATATTTTGTACTTCCTTGCTATAAATGCTTGCTATTATAGGTTTACATGCTATATTTTTCTGTTTCGGCTCCACTGAGAACAAACGGGGCTGTTCAGGCTCTCCTGATTTAAAAAGACACTCCCTTGCCATTGCACGTTCACACCAGCAGATGGCGCTAGCTTTCCACTATATGAGACTATGAAGACTTAAAATCATACACAAAGCTTGTCTTTACTCTTTCATGTTGTTTAAGAAGATGACACAGTCAAAATATTTATTTGCATTTATATGAAAATACAAAACAATAAGTTGAAGAAAAATTGACAGATTTTTAAATTATGAGACATTATGCAAAATGCAATTATTTATAAATTTATACTTTTATTTTTGCATATACAGTATAGTTGATCTTTCAGAAAAAAAAATGAAACCAAATACAGTTAAATCTGTAGCAATTGACTGTGATGCTAATATGTAATATTAAGGTATCCGTCTATATTCATATATAATAGCAATGCTATTTATTATTCTTATTATTGCGTTACAAAGGTCATTTTTGACTGGCATGTATGTTGTGATGAGCGAGTCTCCCTGGAAATCAAGATAACGTCATCTATTATAGAATATAGCAATGGGAGATCAACAAATTGTAGCTTCTTTCATGCTGTTAACGTCCTGTCCATTCTCACCACTTCCAGGGTGCTATTGTAGCTGTGACAGGTGACGGTGTGAATGACTCTCCCGCACTGAAGAAGGCCGACATTGGTGTTGCTATGGGAATCTCGGGTTCCGATGTGTCCAAACAGGCTGCCGACATGATCTTGCTGGATGACAATTTTGCTTCCATTGTCACTGGAGTGGAGGAAGGTGAGAAGCCCCTGAGGACGGACGTGAAGCACAAACTGAAAGACATACTGACACATTGAAACTTTGAATCAGGGGGCTGGATTTATGGGTTCAGATGTTTCGTTCTGTTTGACAAACAGCTGGAGTATGTGGTGTATAATGCTGCATCTTTGGTTTTCCCTCCCTTCTAGGTCGCTTGATCTTTGATAACCTGAAGAAGTCTATTGCCTACACCCTAACCAGCAACATCCCAGAGATCACCCCCTTCCTTTTCTTCATCATCGTCAACATCCCCCTGCCACTGGGAACCATCACCATCCTCTGTATTGACTTGGGAACTGACATGGTAAGTACTTTTCAAACACTTATACTTTGATATAACCCTAAGAGAGACTTTATCACTGAATAAAGCTCCTTCTGATCTGTCAAACACAAAATGTTTTCATTTCTTCCCCTTCCCCCAGGTTCCAGCCATCTCTCTGGCTTATGAAGCAGCTGAGAGCGACATCATGAAGCGTCAGCCCAGGAACCCATTCAGGGACAAGCTGGTGAATGAGAGGCTTATCAGCATTGCCTATGGACAAATTGGTAGGTGAACTTAAGATTGCAAGCATGGATTCAGGCTATAAATTGCCTCAGATCTGGATTGAAGTCTGATCAGGGTTATCTGGAAGTCATTTTTGTGTTAGAAACAACTCAATCCCCCCCTGTGGCGGTTACAAACAATCAGAACAGAATCATCTTCCAACATATCTAGTTTTGGGAAAAACTACATTTGAAAAGTTCAAATACTTAAAAATGAGTTACTCAATATCTATGTGTGTGTTTCCTCAGGCATGATCCAGGCTCTGGGAGGCTTCTTCTCCTACTTTGTCATCTTGGCTGAAAATGGCTTCCTCCCATCCAGACTAGTCGGCATCAGGCTCAACTGGGATGACCGCTCCCTCAATGACCTGGAAGACAGCTATGGGCAGCAGTGGGTGAGTGTGTAGACCCATCAAAACAACTCTATAGAAGATTTCTGACCGGATATCTATCCCTTCATTACACTGCATTAGTTGTCAGCTGGTACAAAGTGTGTTAAACTGCACTGAGCCTAAGATGAACACTGGATGTTACAGACAAAATGTCTCTTAACCCATTGTTCTTGCTCTCTTGGTTTTGCTCCTTATCTCACGATCTGCCTGCCCTCTCCTGTCTCCTCAGACATATGAACAGAGGAAGATTGTGGAGTTCACATGTCACACAGCCTTCTTTGTCAGTATCGTGGTGGTGCAGTGGGCTGATGTCATCATCTGCAAGACCAGACGTAACTCTGTGTTCCAGCAGGGCATGAAGTGAGTGCAATCGTGACGCCACCATCACACAAACCTCCCTTCACTTTCTCCCTTGCCACATTGGCATAAATATAAATCACATGATTCTGTAGATATTTCTTTGCCTGAATATCTCCTGCGTTTCCCACCCCAGGAACAAGATCTTGATCTTCGGCCTGTTTGAAGAGACAGCCCTGGCTGCCTTCCTGTCCTACTGCCCAGGCATGGACGTGGCACTCAGGATGTATCCACTAAAGTAAGAGGCTCTACTTCTTTTATCCCATAGTTCAGTTTTGTTAAAA
This sequence comes from Lipophrys pholis, assembly GCF_963383615.2. Classification (NCBI taxonomy): domain Eukaryota; kingdom Metazoa; phylum Chordata; class Actinopteri; order Blenniiformes; family Blenniidae; genus Lipophrys; species Lipophrys pholis. The sequence goes on along the minus strand of NC_137639.1, from coordinate 20,947,205 downwards.
CACATTCAGTCGTGCATTTATTTCTGCGTTTTTAATGCTTCTGCTTTTCTTTCTTTGTCCATAGGCCTACTTGGTGGTTTTGTGCATTCCCCTATAGTTTCCTCATCTTTGTTTATGATGAAGTTCGAAAACTTATCCTCCGCCAAAACCCTGGAGGTTAGTAGTATTTTCTCTTTCAATGTTGTGTAATGTTGTAGATCTCCAAATGCCATTGTTGGAGCTCTGCAGAAGCCAAAAACCCATCAGTTGATTTGAGTGAAGGGCTGAAGCACGGACACACGTGTCACTGAGAAGCAGCACATTTGGATTGTACTGAGGAGTTTTTGATGATTTGCCTCGTTGCTTTGTGAACTCCTCTTCATGCACATTTTGCTTTTTTACAAGGAACAAACAAAGAAGATAATTTATTTATGAACTTATGAAGACGTACCTCTTATTTTAGACAAACTGAACAGCACAACAGCCTAATTTGTGTCTTCACGTCTCCGCCTCCTGGCAAAAGAAGTTACATTTGTGTCTGGCAGACATGAGAAGAGTTTATTCTATTTTGTTTATCTAAACCAACATGAAAGGAACTGTTATTCTAGCTTATTAAATTAAATTCCAAATACATTTGGTGATGTTTTCTTGGGTAAAAAAACACATTATTAGTAGTAGTAGTAATAGTATTATTATTATTATTATTATTATTATTATTATTATTATTATTGTTATTGTTATTATTATTATTATTATTGACAAAATTATTAATTGAATTGGCTCTGTATAAATGCTCCAAAATGAAATAAATAATTGGAAGTTGCTCATGAGGTGTATCTAATATACTGTAGTATCTCATATTTTGAGATATAAATGTATAAGATGATGACACATTATATAAAAAGTATATACATTTCAATAATTACATAGCACTTGACACCAACTACAATAATATCAAAAATATCTATTTAAATATGCCAAAGTTTACACACAACTTAATGGAAAACCTTTATTGCGAGTATGAATTTATGTTTATTAAGAAAATTGATAAGAACTTGTGTTAGAGGTTTATTTTTGTTGACTAAATATTGAAAATGTTTCATTAACTCTCCCTCTTTTTCTTCTTCTTCTCATTCTGCAGGTTGGGTGGAGAGGGAGACATACTATTGATCAATGGAGCGTCATTGCTCAAGCCCCTTACATCTTTCACTTATTTCTCCCCGCTGCCACTCCATCTCCACATCTCCAGACGCCCTGCCCCCTAAAAGACAAAAACCGCTTTGAAGCAATTTTCATCACTCAACTGCCCCAAAGATTAAAAACAGCAAAAGCACCTTTACAACTTTCTACATCGGCCTGCCCCCTTTCTCCCCACCTCCTATGATACTCTTTGCATGTGTTCTCTCACTGCTGTGTACATAAACCAATATATCTACCAAACGGCAGCTGCATATTGTGTATGTAGATCTGAATGAGCTAAAGATACAAATTGAGTGTCTATGCTCTGCAAAAAAGGGCCATTCAGCTTCCTCCTGTCCCTGCCCCGCCCCTCCTCTGTCCCCTTGTCTTTCTGTACACCTGCGTTGCCCTCTCCTTCCCCTTCTCGGCAACCCTTTGCTTGTCCTCCAATCACACACAGATATAAAGATCACACAGTGAGATCCCACCGCCGACACCACTTCGACTGCCACCGCTCGCCACCGTCTCCTGTCCGTGGAGGACCAGCGCAGTGGTCATCTCCCTGACGTTCTCACTGCGTCCATTGTCCTTCTGTTCCGTTATCAACGGCCACAGTGTTGTTGTTTTTTTAATATGTGGGGTGGGGGGGTGGGGTTTGATGATTTTACTTGTCTTTTTTTTTTTTTTATTATTTCTAAGATGGGAGGGGAGGTGTGTGAGAGCTGCTTTTCCTCATTTAGGTCTAACAAAGCACACCCCATGGCGTCCTGTTCCACCCCCCACCCTACCCTACCCCCCCGCCCCTCTCCTCCTGCTGGTCTCTCACGGCTCTCCTCTCCCTTCCCTCCTGCCCCGATTGTCTCTGTTTGTGTGCACTGTGTGAACCATTTACCTTGTTAATACCTATTACAGTACACCCCCCAAGGTGGTAAATACAACTCAATCTTTCTGTGTGCTCTAGGAAATCTATATAATTCTATACTGAATTTAAATGAAACAATAAAAAAAGAAAAACACATGTTGGAAAAACAGCTCAAGAGAGACATTCATGGAGACCATCAACAACATTGGTGAGATTTGGAAACAGTAAGCGATGTCTGTCTCTCTTTTTGTATTTTCTTTGGTTTCAATTATTTTTTTGCTGGTTTTTCTGGAGGCTATTTAAAGCAAAGCAGGGTTTTAGGTTGTGTTTATACCAAATGACGCAAGACACCAACCAAGGCTTTCAGGTTCCTGTCACTGCAGGTGAATGGGTATGATGTGGTGCAGTGTGCCGTGATGTGGTGAGTGGTGAGTTCATGTGCCTGGGGGGTTCTCTTACCGGATCAGATCCAGGCCTGGTTCACTCCGGGTCCTGGTGCTGACCTGTCTGCCCTCTCGCACCCCCGGGGTCTGTGTGCATGTATGTGTTGGAGACCAGTGAAGGGCCAGCAGTCTCAGGCTGGGTCTTTCTCAGATGGCTGAAAGGGTCGAGATTCAAGAGAAAAAAGAAAAAAAAATACACAACTAGTAGAACATGTGTGTCAAATAAATGAAATCAACACCAATAAAACATCTAGAACATTTAATACAACCAAGACCCGTCTGTGTGTCTTTTCTCTGTTTTTGACTCATGAACTGAATTTTGTTTTATTCACCTCTCTGCATGGAAATAGTTTGAAATGTATTGGTAAATGTGTGCTAAATTGTATTCACTCTACAATCTGTTTGTGGCTGGAGCCTTACAAGAAGACCACATTCAGAGGCTTGTGTATTTTGTTATTTTTTTATTTACAACAAAAGAATGGAAGCTATATATTTTTAGTGCTAATATGTCATTTCTTTACCTGCATCTTTGGGTATTAGACAGTTGCTGGGATAATAATGCCTTTTTTTCTTTAAGTTTTCCACACATGTGTAAAGCTTTAGTAGATTGGAACCGTTTGTGCTGTATCCTCACCATTATTCCAATACATGTATTCAAAGAAAATAAAACAATCCAAATTAATTTCTTCTCAATATGACATGCACCCAAAGGAACATCAATAAAGCGAGTTACAGACAAGTGCCCGTGTTGTTTAGCGCAGCAGAAATGACCGCATGTATAATTGAGGTTAAGGTGCCACCTAGTGTTGTGAAAACATGTGCATTCCAAACTGCACAATATGTCAACTTCCAGAGGAAAAAGAGTTGGCAGCGGCCCAGGGTAATGCACCAAAGACATTCAGTAAAATATATCTTTCTTGTCTCACTTCAAATTCAATGAGATCTGAGATAAGGATCACTATCTGCAGGACTGACTTTAAATAAAATACAGAGCAGCATCACGTTATTTCCCAAAAGTCATAGTTTAAGTACTTTTTTTTTTTTTTTTTTTAGAAAGTGACACATCTTGAGGTTGTGTGTTTAGGGAAGAATAATAACTTCAGTGAATAATAAAATGAGGAAAGAGTTGTATTACTGTAAATAAAGCAAAGCTGTACATCTTTTAACTTCAGGGAACAGAATGTAATTGCGCTCCATGTCTGAGTCACAGGGGTCATCTATTTTAGATGAACTTCTTATTGCCCACCTAGTACACAAATCACATGAATTAAACACGGTATGAGGCTCCATAATGCGAGTGGGAACGGGGTGTTTGTGAGAGGGCACATCGACACGATCTGTAAAAAGATTCAGGACGTGTCCTTTACAGTTAGAAACACAAAAAACTTTCTGGAGCGGCTCCACCGGCGGCCAATGACAAACACGCTGTCTCCTGCTCATACATGCACACACAAAGACGCACACACACACACGCACACACTTTCTGTCACTCTCACCCTTGTTCTAATTTCCCTCGTGTCTCTGCAGTGAGCTCACTGCAGTGCGACTCTCCTCTCTCTCCCCCCCTCGCCTCCCTCCACCCCTCTGTTCGCCACCCCTACGTATAATAGAATATCGATCGCTTGCCTTTGCCGCAGTGTGTAACCGAGTGTGCATGTGGACGTGTGTGTGTGTGCACGACTGGGGCCCTCCAAGGTCATCGCTATGGCAACCTGAGCATGGGGTCTTTTCGCTGTGCTGTCACAGAGCACAGGTCACTGGGGTCACGTGAAGAGCGGGGCGTGAGGGGGACAAGAGGGGGCTGGCGAGCTGCAGTGTGAGATAGGGAAGAGGAGCCAAGAGGGTTTGAAACCGTCCTATTCCACTGTGTATTCGGACTGGACCAGAATAATGAGAAAATGTACAGACTAAGTGCTGAGGGCCACTGAGTTCACCGGAACGCCCGCCGTGCATGCAAAAAAACACAAGTCCACTGTAGTAATAACTGAGCTGAGGAAAAAAAAAAAGAACTGTGACTTTATTCGAGAGCAGAAATTAAAGCTGCAAATCAAGTGTTCTTGAGATATTTTGACATGGGAAGCTGGCTGGTCCGGAGGGTCCTGCGGCTCCTGAAGAATAAACCTGAAGTAAAGGTTGTTGGTCCTGATTGTTGGACCGTTTGCATTTAACATCATTTGCGTTATCAGTTTCTTAAAAAAAGTGCATGCCATTTTCAGTGTTGTGCAAGTTAATGAAAGGTTTAACTTGAATTCAGTAACTCAATACTAAAAAAAACAAAAAAACATTTTCATTTCAGAAAAATGAAGGTCATCTCACAACAGTCAGGACCACGTCCATCCAGCCCTCTACTATGGTGCACACTGGGCAGATCAAACCAGAGTACCTCACAGACCATTTTGAAAGACAGCAAAACTGATTCTTTAATAGATGAGATGTGAAAAAAAATCTTACCATTATGATACACAGTTTGATAACTGCTGTTTCTTCTCTGAGTCAACTTCTTGCATTTCTTTGTTTTATCTGATTCTTGTGACTTTTATATCAATCTTCTAAGCCAGATCCATGATGGTGTGACCGAAAGCATGAACAACTAACTTCATTTTTATTAGTGCCACAATTAATACTGTTTATTATGATTTCAGTAACAAGCCCGATTTAGATCATGGGTTTATTGCACTTCCAGAATTTTAATACAAAATCCCACCGTACATCAAAATGTAAACAAACAGCAAATGAATCACAGAAGATAAAATAAACAAATATGGCCTTTATTCGGCCTTCAGATTCAACATTTGCAAGCAGAGTTGATAAATAAGCATACAAACAATCAGCACAGTATTATGCTAAAGAACCTCCTGTGGTGTCTGTTCACCACATATCCACACTAACAAATCTATCTTAAAGAGAAAATTGGTTGAGCTATTTCTTGAAAAGAAATTTCAATATTGCATAATTATTAAAGCTTTGAATGGCACTTTCCCTTTAGAAAAACATTTTTACCCAAATCAAACTCATAATGTGTGCACTACTTATGAGAAGAATTCCACATTTTCATCAGAATCTATTTTCCAAGAGATCGACAGCAGATAGAAGCGTACAGATGCTCTATTATGAGATTATTGAGTTGAGATATAACACTGTACACAGAACAGTGCAATGAGCGACATGCAGTTTGACACAAAGCAGAGGCATCCAAGGTTTCAATTCCCAGAAGAGGCATACACGCTATAATAATGTGATCAGATACAAGCGTATGTGCATGAATGGATTCTGAGGAGTCAGTAACGATGATTTCCAAGGTAAGACAAGGTGCGTTCTTGACACGGAGCGAAGAGTAAAATAGAGAGTAAAGGATACACAAACGACTACGTAACCACTTTTCCTTCACCCCTGTGGGGGGAACATGATCCCGATTCCGATTCTCAAAGAGCCGCCACTCAAGAGTTACCGCTGCTCTTCACACCGGCTCCATCAGCAGCTCCTCCAGGTCGGATCCTTCCAGCTCACGGAAAGCCGCATGGGAGCCAATCACAAACAGCGTAGCTCCTGAAAGGGCAAGAAAAGAAAGAGAGGATAAAAGGTTTATTCTTAAGAAATTCTCTTACAATTACATAACTACAAAGGCAGTATTTTTGGTTTAAGTTTTTCCAAACATTGGTTTATATCTTTGTGTTATTTTCTTTGTGTATCTAAAGGTGCATGCAATCTACCTGTGTATGTGTTCATTTACTTTTTATTGGTGTTGTTAGTAGTTTCACCTGTAAATACATCAATTTTGATTGTACGGCACATGGCGCCGTCGCATTAGCTCTTCTGACAGCCAGAATGTCCTTGGTCTGATTTTGGTTTGGGTCAGAATTAAGGTGGATTGTTATTGGTGAAAAAGGTTTGCGCACTTGTAAAAGTGTATGTTTTAGTTGGTGACACTTAATTTACCGTCGGTGCGACTGTCTGCATTTGCCATATGAAGGACTATTCAGGATGTACCCTGCCTCTGCTCATCATCAACTGGGTCAGCTTCAGCAACTTGTGACCCCGAGACAGAAAAATAAAGCTCTTCTAAAGATGGATGATGTTTCCTTTAAATCCTATAAATCTGTCCTCAATGTAAGAGTATGTTAAACTACATTGAATATATAAAAGAACACAAATCTGTTTCCATTCCTTATACCAGGAACATTAATTCATAGCCTGAACAATTAATGTACCGGACTTACCAAGAACCCAAAACACTGCAGCTCCAGCTCCAGCCAACCAGAAGACAGGAAGAGAGACGGCTCCGGCCAGGCTCATTTGATGTGGAACAGTTAGTTCTCTGCCTGTATCACATATAGAATGGAATAGAATAGAATAGAATAGAATAGAATAACTGATTGAGCAACAATCTGCAGACATAAACACATTATTATGGCTGATTTCGAAGTTATTCATATTAGCAGGCATGGCTATAAAATAACTCACCAAGAATGACCAGTTTGGACTCCAGAGACTTGAGGTGGATGATGTAGAAGGCACCAACAAACACAGCCAAAGCAATCAGGAGCATGGGTGAGCTGACACTGAAGTCAAGAAAACAACAAAGTCAGTTCAGTGGTGACGACAGCAACAGTTTAAAACTTAAATGTTTGAATGTATTTTTAATTAAGTCACACAAATTGGCCTTCACCTCGTGAGTAAAAAATAATCTGCCAAACAAAATCCTCTGAGCACTTTTAAAAAGTAATCTTCCCGACAAGGTAAAAGAGCAAAAGGTGAGAGCTAACTCCTGCTCGGCCTTACATGCAGTAGAGGATGAGACCCAGAAAGATGAAGGTGTAGTTGCTGTTGTAAGTTTCCACGTTTTTCACCACCCTCTGGCACAACTCTCCAAAGTTGCGGGGTTTAGAAAACTTGCGCTGATCTACGAAGCCGGCCCACGGTCGAATGGACAGCCGCCGCTTGTCCACCCAGTCTTTGGCCATACTGACCGAGAAGCCTTTGGGGAGCCACAACCTGAGAAACAACACAAAGACTTTAAGCAGTGAACATGCAGAGATGTAGTGAAAACATCCATCTGATGGTATTACTACTGTGCTCTATGCAGACGCATCTTAACAAGTTATAGTATCCTCAAAAAGTCATGTGCTAATTTAAGACTCATAACAAAATAACGAGAAAGAATATGTGGATCTCGTCAAAAACGAATGTGCAGGTGACTTTAAATTGCTTGTATGTGAATGCGAGTGTCTGTGTTTGCCCTGTGATGGACTGGTGACCTGTCTGGTGATAGCTCAGTGACATCCATCCACTCCTGATCATCAGGCCTCCTCATTACCCTTCCCCCCCCCCAAAAAGACGACTCAGCTCGTACTTTGCCAGGATCCCAGCTCCACCGGAGCCAGTAGTGTGAGCATCCTCAGCAGTGAACAGATCTCCAGCCTTGCTGTCCATGTCTACAAGACAGTTCTCCCCTTTTGGCGCTCCAGATAGCATCTACAGACAGGGTACTAGAAGGGAACAACAAAACAGACAAAAACTGTTAAAAAAAAGAAAGAAAACAAACTGTTATTCCAGTTTGTCTATTGAAATCTCATTTACCTGTAAGTGCACGTGGCCAAGCAGACTCCCAGAATGTGATTCCACAACAAGCTAAACAATTAAATATTGAGCCAATTAATGTTTGGGATTTTGCAAAGCGTACTTTATGCCATAGCTAAAATAAACCCAGAGTATTACGGTGTGAAATATAGTATGGGAGGTGGGGTAAAGCTTAAAATATGGACAGATTTTTTTTAACAAACTAGAGACAAAGAACCGTTGAAGTATTTATTTTCAGCAGGTTAGATTGTTGTAGCGTGTGTTCACAGGTCTCAGTAAAGAAATCTGTCGGACGGCTGCACCTCATCCAGAATCCTCACCAATGAAAAAGAGGGTGGAGCACGTTCCACCTGAGCCTCAATCACCCCGGCTGCTTGTGTAACAAAAGATCAACTTTGAAATCTAACTTCGGGTCTATAAAGCTTTGAGTGGCCTCGGGCCTAAATACATCGGAGATTTACTGGTAGAATGTGAAACATGTAGAGCCCCGAGGTCCTCGGGAAGAGGTTTAATAAGTGTTCCCAGAGTCAGAAGCCAACAAGGTGAAGCAGCTTTTAGTTCCTACGCTCCTCACCTGTGGAACAAGTTCCTGAACACCTGAGGACCGCAACACCCTCTCTTCTTTTTAAATCAGGATTTAAAACACTATTATTTGCTCAGGCTTTCCATTGAGCAATAGATTTGGTTTATTTTATTACCTCCATTGTAATCAAGTTTTTACTTTATTTATTCTCTTTTAATGCCTTTCTTGATTACTTCGTTTAAATACATTTCCTTTATTTCCTTGTAAAGCACAGTGAATTGCTTTATGTGTGAATGGGGCTATAGAAAGAAATTAACATTGCCTTTTCCATTGCAGTTTAGCTGCAGCTGTTGATCAACATCGCCTTAATGAATGAGGGACCTGACGGTCGAAGCAGTGTGAAGAAGGAAAAGAATATTTGCTTCCTGTAGAGACCTTTGTTATTGTAGTACAGTGAGATAATGTGAGAGGAGTGGAAGGTTTCAGAAACAAAGGGCTCGGTCTCTGCCACATCACAAAATAAACATCGCTGCAGGCTCCACGGTGAGCAAACAAGCACGACCTAGTCAACTTATCAATATAACACTTCTGAAATGTGTTCAATTGTGCTGATTTATACTGATCATAGTGTGTGACACAAAAAACGTTGCTGTTTGTTTGTTGAAGCTGTTAGCCTCTCAGCTAACCTCAATAGCCGCTGTGGTGCAGGCAGATGGGTGGTTTTTAAACACATTCTATTGTTTTACCTGCCTGTTCCTGGCTAAATTAAATAACTTCGAACAGACAAAGTAATAAAAAAAAAGAAAGTAAACTCACGGCAGAAGATGAACAGTGAGACCTCTGATGCTTCGTGTCTCTCTCTCTCTCTCTCTCGGATGTGATGTGGATGTCTCTTTACTTCCTGCGACGGCAGCGCTCAGTGGCGCCCCCTTCCGCCCGTACCGTGCACCTCTCATCACAGAGTGTGAATACCATAATTATGAGCGGTGTAAAAAATGTCTTCTTTGCTACCAGAGGGCCCAATTGGGATCACAAGATTTTATGAGGATTGTGGAAACTAATTTAATTAATCATGCGTGCATATTGTTGTTTATATATTCAGAGTCGCAGGACAGCTCACTGCAGGATACACTCTGGACGGGTCATCAAGGTCACCAGTCCATCACAGGGCAAACACAAAGAAACAGACAACCACACACACTCACAATCACATCTATGGGCAATTTATTGATTAACCTCACATGATTGTTTTAGGACCATGGGAGGAAACCGGAGCACCCAGAGAAAAGCCACACACAGGGAGAACACATACACTCATCACAATAAAGCCCTGCCAGTAATTAAAACCATGATCTTCTTGCTCTAAGGTGAGAGCCCTAAATATTGCTCCACAATTTGTGATGAAACTAACATTCCATACTATTTAGACATGGCTTTGACCATTTTGCTTTACCGCATGTGGCCTGAAGGTAACTGCTTGATAGAATCATATACAACCAAAAGAGCATTGACTACCTCCAAAAATTTAATAAATGGAGGTGCAAATAAATATTGTATAATTAAGGTAACATGGAGTGCTATGTAATATATTACTCTTTATATTATATTAAGGAAATTGATGTGATTATGGTTGTTGCTTTTTTTTTTTTAATGTTTGAGCTCTTTAAGTATAACTTTGGTTTGCACCACTACTCCTCAACAGAGGTTTAACCTTTACATTCAAAATATTAATTAATACTACTACTACTATTACGCAGAAGAAGAAGAAGAAGGAGAAGAAGGAAGAGAAGAAGAAGAAGAAGAAGACATGCCTTTCAGCAAACGCCTAAATTGAATAAAAGCAATGTGAGTCCATCGAAAGATACATTTTAACAAGCATCAGAAGAAAACATTGAACATTGTACATTGAACACCATTTGTTTTGATTTCACTCAAGCACGCGCTAAACGTGGCTACGTCACTCAACATTTGGAAGGCTGTGATTGGTCAGTTTCTCAGCGTTATGGTACAGCAGTTCCTGCCTGTGGAGAATCAGATCAACTGAGGCTTGTATTTACCACTGGGACGGTGAGTTATCACCTTTTACTCCCTTATTGTCTTTCTAAATAATAAATGGAGCCTCTTTTGTGTTTCAAAGTGAGCTCTCCTGTCATTCGGAGCGCGTTGTCATGGCCTCTATAGCTAGCGTTAGCAGGTGACAATATCCGTCAAAATCTGTCCGTAAGCGCTGATAAATGCATGAATAGCATCTGGTGAACAGTTTATATAACAGTTTTATCTACAATGTCAGTCATACTCTAATACACTGTTTAATATCCCGTGGACTTAGTCAGCTGAACTAACAGTGCTCTGTACTATTTTTTTTTTTTTTTTTTTTATTATTGCTTGTTTTTTTTTTTTCTCCTCACAGAAACGTGACTGGTTACGTAACGCGTGAAAGAGAAGATTCGCTCCACCCGCTGCTGCCGCCGCCGCCGCTGCTGGGCGTCCGGACAACAGCTGATATCTCTGGCTCCCTGCTGCTTTAGGACATTTGTTTTGTTAGAAAACAGCGACAGCCTAAGACGTTCACAGCTGACACATCGCCTGCTTCAGGACGGCGTCGAGCTGACGGCGGTTAAAGGTAGGACTGCTGAGCCTCGTGCACGCGGAAGGTCTCGCTGGTTGACATTAGTATCAGCTGGGCACCCCAGAAGCTGTGCAGCTGAAGGCTTCTGGAGTCTGCAAAGTTTGGAAAAGGGTTGCCCCATTTTTATTTGCTTACTGACTAAATCTTACCCAGCATCTGTCGGTCAGTGAGTTCAAGGCCTTAATTTTCTAAGACACACTCAAAATTCAAGATTAATACATCTGAAGGAGCTGGTCGTCTCATGAAATACTCCAATATTTTGAGATAGTGTATGTTGAGTTGAGCTTTTTTTTAACCTATATAACTAAAAACCTGAAATAGTTGTTAAGCTGTTAGAAAAAAATAACTTTTCTATTGCAAGGCAAGACGAGGACACAATGCAAGTCACAGTGCTTTACAAAGAAATGATGGGAATGCATAAGAAGAAGTGGCCAAGAAAGGCACAAAAAGGTGAATAAATAAAGTAAAAGGTTTATTAAGGGAAATGCAGTAAAGAAAGTAAAATCCATTGTTTACTGGAAAGCCGGAGCAAATCATAGTGTTTTAAGGTCGGATTTAAAAGTGTGAGCAGTCCTCAGGTGTTCAAGAAGTTTGTTCCAGAGGTGAGGAGTGTAAGAACTAAAAGCTGCTTCACCTTGTTGGCCTCTGACTCTCGGAACACTTGATTAATCTCTTCCTGAGGACCTCAGGGGTCTGTAGCATATTCCACAAGTAAATCTGAGGTATATTTACGCCAAAGACAATTTTTTTTTTTTTGTTGATACCTCAGTTTCTCATTTTCGATACGTGCAACATTACAGAGCAGTGAGCAGTCTTCAATAATTTCTTTTTTAATGCAAGTGATAAAAGTGTGGAATAGTGCAATGACAGAAGGATGGTGAAACGGGGCAATGTGGGCTGGAAGAACAGACAAATGCAACAAAAACTACAAGGGTTGAAATGGAGTCCTGCAGACACACATCAATCAACATGAACAGGAGTCAGTGAGAATAGTACACAGAAGTGCAAGGGCCCCACTGATAGAATTTGATGTTGGACTGTAAATAATACAGCATTAGCAACCTGAGGGGTGGAGAAGGATTGCAAGTCTTCCACAAATGAAACCCAAACATTTCTTTAGTGTCCCAATAGGCAGCGAGCCAGGTGACAGCATGTATGCCAGCACCCACCCGATTGCATGGGTTACCGCGGTAATGGGTGCATTTGCGATTTTTACACAATCAAAGATTTAACGGAACATTTATGTTTTTGATCACAGAAATTAATAGAATAGTACAATTTCCCAATTTACATTATACATTTTAACTTTTTTCATATGATCCTATTTTGCCTACCCATTGCCTTTTCACTTTTTTTGGTATGGAGGCTTTTGTGGTGGCCAGCCTTTACTGTAAAAGACTTCTGCTTTACAGGGAAGTCGGCTTATAAACTACACAGTTAATTTATTTTCTTCTCTAAAATGTAAGAAAGGTATTTTAGTTGAACCATGATGGATTAAATTAAAAGGCAGACTCCAAAAGAAAGATAAGTACAAATAAATGTATGCACGTCTATTGCTGAATATAAATTGTTTGCTGGTGTCACGACTAATGACTAATAGTCATATATTTTTGAATAATTACAGCGCCGATGTATGTTTAAGTTTATCAAAAGTAATGTGAGTTCTTTTGCTGTGTTTTTTAATTTTTTGCGCAGAATTTGCACTGGTGGAAGGTGGCACGTGGCTCTAGCCAAACTCTGACCATGCCTGCTGTGCATCACCGAGGCCACTTCCTGTACTGGGATGAAACGGAGTGTCTGAACTACTATGAGATGATGTCCCTCCATGAAGTTTTTGAAGTTGTTGGCTCCCAGCTTACAGAGACTGACGTTGAAGTTCTGTCGTTTCTTCTGAATGAAACCTGCTCCGTGCCACACCCTCTTGATCCTGTCGGCTGGACGGTTGAGCCCTGTCCAGAGGATCCGGATGATATGGGCGTGGCCCCAAGTCCAGAGCTACTTAAGTTGTGGAGGCGGTTACAGCCTCGGGGGTCCCAGAGGCCCTTGGTGGACTTCAAACCCAAAAGTGGCCTGGAGCTCTTGCTCGAGCTTGAGAGGAGAGGATACCTCAGCGACGGCAACCTGGAGCCGTTACTGCAACTCCTGAGAGTCCTCACTCGTCACGATCTGCTGCCTTTAGTATCCCACAAAAAAAGAAGGACCGGTAAGAGGTTCTGTTGATGGTCCAGAAAAGTTGTAAGCATGTGAATTCAAATTAAATAATTGGATGATAACTGATTTCTCTTTCCTAGTATCTCCCGGGAGAACTGGACACAAGTATGGCATGCAGAGCAGAGGGTTGATGTGGGCGTCTGGAATGGGACACAACTACAGACAAATAGATGAACCCCTCCCTTCATTCACACATCACTTGAATACTGGTAAATGTACTTTATATTAATATGTGGAAGCAGTTTGCGGCTACCGGAAGTGAAAGCTACTGAAGTCCTTTGCTTTATTATTTATCACAAATAATATTTCTTCACTGCAGATAACCCAAGTATCTATTTTTTGGTGTAGAAGTATGAGAATAATTTCTGGGATGAAAATGTTTCCACTGTGCATGGAGTGTATGCTCACCAGCCGCATTACACTTCGTAACTAATGGGTTTGACACACTGCACGAGGGGAATGGCTTTGTTGTTGTGATATTGCTTATAGGCTCAAAACAGGCTCGAACGGTTCCTCAGAGATTTCAGTTTAATTGATAGCATCATGTAGTTATAGCAGCTTTTTCTGCTGTACATCTATGATGAGAATCTCCTGTTCCACCGCACCCCTAAGCGCTCTTATTTTATTGAGATCCGTTGAATATGGAGGCCTTTTTCTAGTCCAGAGAATTTATTGTTGTGTGTTGTCTCACACAAACAGCCGGCAGAATGTGGTTTTGTTGTGGTTTTAAAGGCTTGAAACTCGGTAACAATACTCTTGGAATGTAGCGTTTCAACAATGCTCAGCTGATATCTGATATTGGCAAATGGAACCATTTGAATGCCAAATCAGAAATACATGTTTATGAGACCAGGTAACATTTTATCTGCTGATTAGCATGTGCCAAAGGTATCCCGAGTTAAATGTTCTTTGAAGACGGATGCAACACCTGCAGGAGACCTCTGACGCCAGAGCTGGTCTGCCTTAATATTTGGTTTAAATGTACAGATCATAATCTTCTTGCAATTGAAGTACTGTTGCCTTTTTGTCATCTTAATCCAGCCATACAGTTTTTCTCTGATATGAAGCAGCCGTCTTTTTGGACCGTTCTGTGTAAATCCCACTTATGGTTGTGAATGAAAATCCCAACAAACCAGCACTTTGTGAAATCGTCAGACTCGACTGGTCCCAGCAATTAACTCACATTTAAAGTCACTCAATACACCTTTTCTTTTCTAGTCTGAGCCTCAGTTTTTATTTCGGCATGTTGTCTTAACCATGTGTGACCAAAGTATCAGGTTTCTGTCATGCTGTTTTGTAGTTAAATCCATGTTACGTGTGATGTTGGGGCTGAGTGATATAAACGTATGTAATGTATTAAAAAAGTTTGCTTTCATGTCCACTTGCATAAATTCTCAAGATGGGAAAATATTAGACTTCTGTAGAAATAGACAAACTTGGACAAATAGTATGGACAGCGGAGCAAAATTTCAAAAAAAATATTTCCACTAACTTGCTCCATATGTTTTGTGTCAGGTATTTCCCCTCCTGTTACTGGGCCCTCTGCGATGAGGAGGAGGAGGAGGAAGAGAGGAAATGGCTGGAGCCGTCGACCCAAGAAACCAAGCCGACACGACCTGACGCTGGCTTCACCACCTACACCATGTAGAATGTCCTGTGGTAAGTGGAGGCCATACATTCCTGACTCAGCTTTTTTTCCCATACTTTTCCAGGCCCCGCCTTCAGTTTCACCTTCATCGTGTTTTTTTCCTCGACTGATTGTTGTTTGTATTACCTTCTTTTAGTCAAAAATGCCAAGATAGCATTCAACAAGATCAGCATCTTCCCACTTTTGTTGTTGTAACTGATGTTTATTCAGGGTTTATTTTCCCCAGTCACTTCAAAAGAAATTCACATAAGTAACTTGACTTTAGTATTGCCAACATAGTCTTTGAACTACACAAATTCAAAATATGGAGCAGCTATGTAATGTAACATTAATGCAGTAATGAAAAGGGAACTAATTTAATCGAAGTCCTGGATTCAATGAGGTTCTTAGTTATACATTATAGCATGAAGGTTAATCCAGCATGAATGTTGATTAGTTTAAATGAACTATTCAATCTATCTCCACTACCTGGTCCCATCTGATGTGTAGTAAATCAGTTTCCATTTCGACACTGTACTACACTGTACTAAGAATATTAGAACCAAGGTTTGTCTTGTGGAACTCTATAGTGAAAAACCTTATTGACCGAGCGGCTGGTGTTGAATTCGCATCTCAGTTACATCAAAGTTCAAATTACACCTGGCAAACTTAGTTCCAACAATCAAATAAGCTGTTTTAACACAAAAAGCATTCAAACTGTAACTCTTACTGACATTGGCTTTATTGTTGCGATTTTTTTTTTTTTTTTTCACCTCATGTTTCTAATGTTATTCTGTTTGTGATTTCATTATGCAATAACTTTCTTGATAATACACATGAACTTAGTGTGACTTAAATTTATTTCTTCCTTCCATCTTTTACATTTTATAAAACCTTTTCTTTCCTCGTTTCTTCCCCTCATTGCATCTTGTCTCTAACTCATTGGACTTTGTCCACCTGCTGCTATTGTCAGGAGTGCAGTTCGATGGGCTGTTACCACTTGACCTGTATTTCTGATGCAAATGTTCTGACCCATCACCACCACATGCGGCTGTTGTTCTGCTTCACTGTTAAGCTTTTTAACAACGATTTCATGCGATCATTCAAACATCTGTCAAACTACACATGTCCTAGAAAAATGGTCTTGAGCAGTTGTTCAATGCAGATCCAACTGGACTGAAATGCTGCACCTCATTGTCACTGGCCTCTTTGACATTTCAAGTATTGCTTGCCTTTTAATCAGTCGGTGCTTTTATCTCTCAACACCAAAAGACAAAGATTGCACTAACGTCTGATTTCTTCTGTGCGCCGTTTGCCTAGATCTTCTCAAAAAAATAAAATTCGAACACCCTGAATTGCTTTTTGGTCAGAAGAAAATGATTACAACAAAAATCAAATGATTCTGTCAAATAACTTTTAATAATGAAGACGGCCCTTCTCAGCTATTCAGAATGAGTGATGTACCTTTGACCATGTTGCTGTCTTGACTCCACATTTGATTCCACCAGGTTGACTCAAGATTGTGACTCAGATCGAGTAACCTAAGTCACAGTGGATGATGGAGACAGAGAGGGAGACTGAGGAACAAAACAAAAAAGTCTGTCCCTCCACTCTGTCCGTCCGTCCGTACATACTGCACTGTGTGTGATCGACTCAGTCATGCGCGCTGTCACAAGTCTGGGCCGATGCCTAAGGTAAAAGAGGCTCTCCCCCTTGTTACAAGCAGGGTTGGTGATGCTGCTTTGCTCTGTGTACAATGATTGTGTATTCTAATGTAGTTGCTCTCTCCCCTTGTCCCCCTTCAGAGAAGACCTTTTGCTTCTTAGAAATCACTCAGCAGAGAGTTAGATTTTCACCGCTGACACAATTTGATTGATCAGTGCAACAGAATCTTCAGTAGAGAAACTCTTCTCAATGTGACAATGTTTTTTTTTTTTTTTTTTTTAAGATCAATTTAAATTTCCCGAAATTTCCAGTGGCTGATTGACCAACCCCAACTCATCAGATTTTCACAAATATGGCCAATGTACAAGCTCCGTCATGGCAGGGATGTTTGGATTAGATGCGTTTGGTGTTTCCTATAAACCCTTGAGACAAAGGTCACACATTGTTACATAGGTAATAGGGATGCAACGGTTCTCTGGAAAATATTGAACCTTTTGGTTCGCCCTGCAAGGTTCAATCTGTCCTTATGGACGGTGATTTGTCATTTTTGCAATAAATTTTGCATTGATGCTTTATCTCGCCTGTCCACAGGCCGAGTCAAAAAAAGCCTTCCCTGCGAGTTAATGTTCAGTTGCTGTTGTGGCTCCGCCCACAACCGGACCAACATGGCAGCTTGGTCACCAACTTTCTCTATTAATACTAAGAGTTCAGCAAAACGTATTTCTGATAATAAGACGTTTTACCAAAGTTTTGTGATGCGTCGGACCTGTACCCCCCCCCCCCCCCGCTCTGCTCTCTCCAGTATAAGCACCCGGATGTCATGCTTTCTGACAGTCAAGGACTCCAGAAGGTGTCAGCAGTGAAAAAAACACCTGTCCATCGAGAATCCTTTACAACGGATCTATTGTGCCACTTCAATAAAGACCACCAATAGAGAACGTGAACTGGGCTTAGACCGTCATGAGACAGGTTAGTGTCACCCTGACTGACGATGTGTTGTTCTGCTCAAAGGCACAAAACACGTACCGAAGTTCAGACCGAACCGTGGGCTGCCTGTACCGTTGCACCCCTAATAGTTAGCATTTTCAAAAACTTGGTTGATAGTTATGACCCCTGCTTAACAGATTTGGGAAACATTAAATAATCTTTGAGATAACGTGTTTTTTGTTTTTAATCAGAAGGAAATGAACACATTTCAGATTGTTTGGAAAAAAAACCCACAAACTATATGGAATTTCACTATTTAAATCAAATTATGAGTGTGTGTGTATATGCACATGCGCTCCTGAAACGGAACGTAATTAGTGTTAAACGTGCCACAGCTCGGGTCAAAGAAAATGTGTTGTTAAATCACTGATAACAAAATTAAATCAACACGGTTATTTGAGCTGCTGTGCTACTGAAAAGACTCTCAGTGCTAGACAGCCTAATACGGCCTGCGCGTCCTGACTTGAGGACTGCCTGTGAGGATGAAGAGATTTTAACTGATTATACAATTGTAGAGTTAAATTGGAGAAATCAGTATAAGTGTGAAAACTCAACATAGGTTTTATAAGTTGTTGTGCAAAATGCTGACGAATTGCCCTCGGACACAAAGTCATTTAAAGAGTAGTGAGTTTTATGGTATCTTGTATATCTGTAAGGCAGTCTAGTCCTGTCTGTAATCTGAGACGACAAACAGAATGTTGTTGGACATATTTGTGAAAGTGTTAATGATTACTGCCTGTGGGAAACATTTTAGAACAATTTTCTTTCCCTCACACAGGTTTCTTTAAAAAAAAAAAAAAAAGTGTCTGCCTTGAGATTCAGTCAATGGATGTCCTACTGGCAAACCAAAGCTTCACATGACGCAGCTTTGGAGACTCAATTTCTGAAAACACCAGTTAGACAGTCCATTGTTACAGACTGGCCCTGTATTCGATTTCAGAGAATCTAAAAAGTCTGCTACCAGCTGTTTGAAAAAAATGTCCATCTATTCCTTCAGTCAAGCAGCTGTGAGGGGAAAACAGTGCTCTGCTGAAGGAAGCTCATGGTGTGTGTGTGTGTGTGTGTGTGTGTGTGTGTGTGTGTGTGTGTGTGTGTGTGTGTGTGTGTGTGTGTGTGTGTGTGTGTGTGTGTGTGTGTGTGTGTGTGTGTGTGTGTGTGTGTGTGTGTGTGTGTGTGTGTGTGTGTGTGTGTGTGTGTGTGTGTGTGTGTGGGTCAGTCAGTCAACCCATTGCTGGCCTCTGGCATTCAAACAGACCTCAAATACGCTTTTTGTCCTGATTTATGTCTCAGATCATTTTTAACAAAGTGACTTATTACATTTGACATTGACAACTGCTGTTACAAACGCCCAGAGGGGGTTTGTACCTTCAGCCCAGCGGTGGTTTTGTGCCGTCTAAATGGGATGCTTGGTTAAATGGTCACCGTTGACTGGTGGTCAAGTTGTGTCTTGAATAATGGGTGAGATTATTCTGTGAGGGTAAAGGGGAAAATGGTTGAGGTAAAAGTAATTCCAGGCGTCCCACTTAGACACTTCCATGTTATATTCTGGAGCTTCAGCAAACCAATTCTGACCTGAGTAACTTGTCAATACCAATTACTGGTGTGACATCGGTCGTTTAAACTAAGACCGGAGTGCTCTGCAATGCCTGCTTGATGTTCAAAGAAAACGGCCCGTTCAACACGTATCCAACCGACCTGTCTCTTTTTCTCTTTCTCTCCTTTCTCTATGTTCACAGTTCTAAACAGACCAACCTGTGTGTCAGGAAAACTGTGTCCTCACACACAATGAGAGGGAGTGAGCGAACAGTAAATGTTCAAACTACGCAAACTGGTACAGAGGGTGGGTTTTGTCTATGGGGAAAAGAGAGTTCTGTCTGCCTGTCTCTCAATACTCCCCTAACTCCACTCTCATGGTCAGTCGTTCAGCAGAAAAACGGATCGATAACGAGTTGAAGTTCTCCGTGCCAAGTGACTCCTCGTAAATGGGTACTTAAACTTTTTTTTTTTTTTCTCTCTCTCTCTCCTTTCGTTGGGGTGAGATGAGGAAGCCAAACGGGCTTGGTGTTTAAAGTGAGAAAATGAAAGCTGTGCTTCCTAATGTCCTGTCTAAGTGGATGTCTCTGTGTCTGATGAAGCGTGAAGTGCTCTGTAACCCTAACAAAATGACTATGGCTGTGTTCCTGTGGTTTTAAATGGCCTTCTCCTCACTGTCACTATCTCTACCTTCATCCTACTCACTATGAAATGGGAAGGCGAAATGGAGGCCACCTTTAAATACAGTAATTGCATGAAGGGCAGGTGTTTATCTCACCCTGGGCCCTCAGACAATGTAATGACTTGGGAAGGTCAAATAGGAGCAGCACTAACTTAATATTTCATTTTCTGTATTGTGTGACAATGTTGGATGAAAGAAAATGTGTTTAATATTATAGTTTTACATAATAACACTGATATATTAACAGCTTCTTGTTACTGTTCTGTTACTTGATATTATGATAAATAATACAATCTCAACATGATACCCATTTTTAATGTTTTGCACCATTAAATCACAATTGACTCCTTTTTCCGAACAGAAAATGACGTTTTAACGAGAAAACAAACAGTAAATTAGTAGGTGTGTGTGTGTGTGTGTTCAAAGAGTTCGTGACATAGCAGGTTTTATTCTTGGATTTATTCAAATTTTTTCACTGCATTCAATCTGCCCCGACCTTTCAAAAACAGTAGAACTGTAGCGGTGCATCCTCACAGCATGAAGACGTCAAACTATCAAGCTGCAAGCCAGGGGGATTCTACATTTCTGTTGGGGGAGGGATAATCAACTTCTACATATAAACAATCAACTTCAAGAACTGATATTAATCTCATTGTCAGCCATGGGAGCCTTCCCAGTAACCGTTGAGCTGATTCTTAGAACCCCTCATTAATGATCTGAAGTTAATAGAACTGTACGTTTGGGTACGATCAAGTCTACTATTGCTAATTTAGCCACTGAAGATTTGAGTGCCAATAACATTGCTTTGGTGAAAGGGTTTTTAACTCGCTCTCTTATTTCTCGGCTTGTTTGGTTCATTTGATAAAATGTCCAAATCAGTCAACTGAAGCCTGATGCAGTTGCATGAAATCAATACAATTATGCAGTGATGGAAGGCGACAGCAGTCACTTGTGCTCAACCTGTTGTTCTCAACCGTCCTGCTTTGGAGAGTTTATTCTCATCTTGCATGTATTGAAAATCAAAACGTTTACTGACAGCTGGAATAATGAAATATAGCTTGTGCTGCTGATGCCACGCTAAGATCCTTTATCAGAAACCGAGTGTACGCATGTTTTAATGTTACTCTACACTCTGAGAATGAAATGGTCTTTCACTTCCCAATAAATCATGACGGCAGTCGGCGTGACCTTGCCTGGTTTGAAGACAAACTAAGTCACTCTCAACCTTGCACAGTGATTAATTCTATTTAGCACCATGAAGACATTGGTGTGTGTAGCTCCAGGTACAGAAACATTTATTCTGGATTAATTGTACTTATTCTGATGGATATCATTTGTTCTTTTTTTCACTTGTCTCTCGGCTCATACAATTATTTTTATGGTAGTTTTGATTTGGGTCCACTTAATACAGTTTGTATCATAGGAATACTCTTACCAGCTGCTAAAGGTTCACGGTTCGACTGTTAAATAACAAAAGATAAAAACTGATAAAGATAATGCCTTGTCGTCTTTTTTCTTTCTTTTTTTTTTTTGTACAATAATGTGTCACGTTTGTATCTGGGTGTTTTTCTAAATGGATTTTCCTTTTAAAAAGGTTCAAGGCTATTTTAAGTTAATATATTAAGTCCAAATGTATTTCTGCAAAATGTCTGTTCCTCATTCTTGTACTGTATAATGCCTTAAAAAAAAAACAACAACAAAAGACCGTCTGTGTTCATCTTTTGTGGCCGAGCTAAACATACAAATTCAATGATGTCCTTCCACAAGTGGGTTTTTCTGCAGGCCTTATTTATAAACCTGCATATTTTAAGCATTTGCCAAAGTCGATTGATTTAATGTCTCATTTGATCCGGTCTTCCGGTTTTATGTTTATCTAATTATTGGCTTATGAAGGATGAATACAAAAGCCAGCGTTTGCTTATCACTCTCCTACAAATGTTAAGAGATGCAAAAATCAATGCCTTAATTAAACATTTGCATTTCTAATGTTGGCATTTCCCAAACTTTGGAGCACTCGAGTCCTGTGCCGTTCCCTGTAGAGCCAAACAAAATATGGCTGCAGAGAGAGCGGACGTGACTCTTAAGTTAAAAAGCGTTTGTCAGTGGAATTGTGTTCACTGCTCAGCAGCTTTAGACCCTGATACGCTGGAGCTCTTCTTAAATAACGCCATTAACTGAGACTCCCGCAAGTCCAAAGGATTACATTTCAGATGTCTATATTTGAGAAGATGCGATTACTTCCCATTTAATGCTCATTTGATATTCCACAAAATATTCAAATGTGCTTTTACCATTGATTTATTTATTTACTTGCATTTCAAATGTTTAAATGTCTTTAACGCCCCCAATGTTAGTGAGCATCAATCGAAGCTGACTTTATTTCATTTAAAAAAAGAAAAAAAAAAAGGGTTTTCCATGAGTGTGTCACCTTCAGGATGTTTGTGGAAACTAGAAGTTGCTGGTTCTGAATACTGTGGAGGGGTTTGAGTGGGAGGAGTGGGTTTTTGTTGCAGCGAGAGTCGGCAGCAGCTGGTTTCCTCTCGGCGCTCTGGAGTAATGACATGGGGATGATCTCAGCGTTGCTCTTGCTCAGTACAGTATGTATCCTCTAATCTTTCTCGCTGTGCTGTTGCATGACCACCAATCCTTTTGCCGCAGAACTCCAGACGCGATCGATTCTCAGCTTTAAGCATTTTGATCAGGATAAATCTGACTTTTAAAAACACACACACACACAAAGGAGTCGCTCTGGGGCTTGGCACTGCTGAGTTGTTGCTTTTATTCCCACCATGATATTTGCTCGGTGTCAAGTTCATTTGAACTTACTCATGGACATAAACACTGCAGTCATTCTTTCTGTGACCCGTGCAGGTTGTCAGCATTCTCTTGCACCAGTGTCCTTTTGATTCAGTTTGTTAACCTCCAATAACAGAAAAAAACTAAACAAACACCTATAATGGTAGAATTGCTTGTCAAAAGAAATCTCTCTCCTGGCTCACTTTCAGTGTGTCGAACTGACAAATTTATTGTGACCCAAAAAAAACCCTGGAGCTTATATCTGCATTCAGACCAAAAATGTACGCAGGTGGGTTGATCTACCTGCGGTGCCCTTCATAAGTGACTTTGTCCTGCCGCACCATCGTATTTGTTTGCTTTTTTTTTTTATGTTTTGTTGTTCAAAAGAAACATCCTGAAGTTTTGCTGTGAATAGTTTCCAGTCCTCTCAGTAGTGAGCTTTTCAGATCACCTTTTGCTTTTGAGCACTCAATGCTACTTTAGATTTTCTATTCTTGAAAGTAAAGTCACCTTTTAATGATTGTCATCTTTCTTTTTCTCTCCTCCTTTGTTTTTTTCATGACTCCCCTTTTTCTCCCCTCCGTCTCTTGTGTGGACCTCTTCAACCCGTCACCTTCTGTTCCTGTAACATTTCCTCACTGTCACGACTGTCTTGTTTTTGCTTCTATTTTTTTTCCCTCTCTTCACCCATTCTTCACTCCGCCTTTGCTTCACTGTCATTATTCCCCTCTTTCCCTTTATTCACCCTATGATTACTTTCCTCCCCTCCCATTCACTACCCAACACCACCTCCTCGTCCCCTCCTCCACCGCTCTTTCTGCCATTATCAGACATCCAGCTGCGCGTCCGGGCTGAATACCTGGAGCATGAGTCGGCACTCCGTAACGGCGTCTCCTCAGACAAGCGCCAGCCGCTGGAGCGGCAGTTTGAGCTGTTCAGCCAGGCCAACTCGCTGCTGCGAGCCAGAGACCTGGGCTCCGTTGTCTGTGACATCAAGTTCACCGAGCTGGACAACCTGGAGGCCTTCTGGGGCGACTACCTGAGTGGCGCCCTGCTGGAGGCTCTCAAGGGAGTCTTTATCACAGACTCCTTGAGGAGGGCCGCCGGCACGGAGGGCGTCCGTCTGCTGATCAGCGTGGACCAAGACGACTACGAGAGAGGCAGGAAGCTGCTGAGAGCGAGGAAAATGCTCTCCTTCTGTAATGCTGGGCGCACAGAGACTTACTGAACTCTTTTGTGGGTGTACGTAGACTTTTTCCTGGGTGTGTCGCGCTGGCTATAAAGAATAGAATAGCATGATACGTAACTGAAGGTTCTGGGTCCAGGTGAATGTTCACGCATGTTCAAGGCCTCCTTCTCTAGTTGTAATCCATTTAACATCCACTGGATGGCAGCACTTACCATTGGTTCTTTCTGTGCAATTTCTTTTTTTCCCTTTTTTTTTTTTTTTTTTTTACATAGTCGCATTTTAATTAGACTGTTTACATTATTTCTGACTGACACATGAATATTGACAAACGTATGTGCTTTCTTTTTGGATCCATGAACAGGTGCTACTTTGTAAGACCTCACAATGAAACGGGACATGTCCAGTTGCCTCTTAGTGA
The DNA here is from genome assembly GCF_963383615.2 of Lipophrys pholis. Classification (NCBI taxonomy): domain Eukaryota; kingdom Metazoa; phylum Chordata; class Actinopteri; order Blenniiformes; family Blenniidae; genus Lipophrys; species Lipophrys pholis. The sequence goes on along the minus strand of NC_137639.1, from coordinate 20,922,905 downwards.
AATAAGGAACAAGCAAGTCTGTGGCAGCAAGAGTGGTAAGCCCCCCCATGATATTATCAATATATAATAAGTTAAACTAAAAGAAATGGCTGCCACAGTGAAGGAGTACTGTGTGTTGATGTTTCATGTTCAAGCTTTCATAATATTTAATATTGATTTCTTTGTTAATTTTTCTGTGTTCTTGAATGGACAGTGGTCACCCATATCCCAGTACATTGGATAGTCTGTTTTGATTGAAAATTTTATTTGGGGAAAAAAAAATGATTACCTGCCACTTAAAACTTCTTGAAACTGATTGAATAGATAACACAACATGGCAGGGGAGAAAAGTAAATGTTGAAAATAGAGCCTGCTCAAAGCTACAAACGGACCTTTTGTGTGCAACTTCAGAGAACTGGTTCACACGTATGCACCTTGATAACAAACACTGAAACTTCATTCCTGTATACCTCGATAACCCAACTTGTGATTGCTGTGGTCAGTGGATACAGCAGTTGCCAGTAGATGACAGTAGTGATTAGAGCCGGGTCTCAACAGACCATGGAAGATTCATCATCACAAGCTTGTCGTCGGCAACCTGGATAATGCAGCGGTGGCTTGTGTCCGGGCTTCCAGCTAGGCCTCGGCAAGTGCTTCTCTCAGCAAGTAAAGCACAGGACAGTGCGTCGGTCAATAGAAGTGATGTTGGGGAGATCAAAATCAAAAGTGCACATCCCAGCTCCACTCAGCCCTGCTATGTAGGCCCAGTAGAGTGGCTCACAGACAGCTGTCTAGTCACCCTGCTGGAACTAATGCCTGGACTTCACTCATAGAAGGCGATCAATAAGGCCCCTCACTCTAAGTCCCTTCATACAGGCACGACTTAAGCAGGCAGACAGTGTCTGAAGTGCAGAACTCTGCAGGGCCAGCAGAGACCGGGACAATGGACACATTTACATGCTCGTGTTGGTGTGTGTTTTTGCGAAGGGAATTTAGTGATGTTTGATTTTGTTCATAAAAAAAGAGAAAAAAATAAATAAATGCATAAAAGCAGGAAACAATTTTGTTAGTAGAAAATTAGCTTTTTTGTTGGGCAATTATTTTGTGGAAATCTTTATATTTTAGAAATTCATTCTGGTGATTAATAAAGATTTTGATGGACTAAAATGGTTATTTACTTTTTTGCCTTTTTAATGTAGATGAAATCAAATCCTGTAGCCATTTACGATTTATTGGATTCTCTCTAATTCAATACAATTGAATTCGCTCTATGAACTAGTTTGAGTTTTGAATGTTTCCCATATTTTACTCAATCTGTGCTCTATAAACTTTTTTTTTTTTGCTCATAAGATTTCAAACCTTCACGCAGCATCACTTCAAATATCCTGAAAGCTGAAGTTGAATCTCTTTGTTGTAGCCTCCTTTTATCGCCAGCCATTTTTTTGAATTGTCATTTTTCTTGGTCCTCCACCCTCTGTACCTGTATTAGAGGGAGTTTGCCCTCTCCTTGCCCCCAGATGGTCTGAAGAGGGCCATCGAATGCAGGTCACCGTGGATCAAATCCTTAATTATTTCCCCTTGCTCTTAGCTGTCAGATTGATGAAACCGAGGGATGGTGTGTGCCTCTAACATATCAAAATACCGACGCTCATGCCGTGTTTTCCCACTTAAAGCTTTGATTTGTGTGGAAAAACTGATGGTTTATTTATGATAATTATGCTTGAAGCATTGGCAAACATTTTTTTGATTTTACTAGAATATATCATTCAATTATATAAATATATATGAGCTACTTCTGAGGTATGAATGTGATTGTTTCATAAATGTTTCCTGTTCTGGGTTTATCCAGTGAATTTAGCTCTTAAAATGGTGATCATTTTTGTAGCATGAATAATTCCTTTGAGTCCATTACAAGTTCTAACTTTTAGAATGCAGCATTAAATTCTATTTACATAAAGAATAATGCTGATCCACCTAAACATTCAGTGTTTCACCATCAAAGGTTTTGTGCTCATTTCCCAACGACTGGATGTGATGTCTCGTCTTCTCCAGACATAATTAAGTCCTCTGATGTCAACACTTCTCGAACGCATTAATAAATAATGTCCGCAAAAGGGCACTTTGAAGAGCCACCTCATTGAACCTTGGAAAGAAAAAAAAGAAAGCAATGTGGACTGCCACTTCCTTTTTCTAATTGGCTCACAGTGTCATCAAGGTACAGGAATAACCTGGGGATTCAACTTTCTTGTGATGTGTCATCTGTTGTGCAGGTTTATTGTGCAACTCACACGAGACGATGGTGCAAGTTTGAATTCCAAGAGTTGGAAGTTTTTTGTTTTGAATATTCAAGCGCATTGTTGCATCTGTGTCACATGCAGTGCCGCAATAAAAAAAAAAACCCATACGATTATGGGATCGGCTATAAGCACTGACAACTCCCCAGATCTAAAAAAAGATGAGTGTCCAAATGAAGTTTTAGTATTGACTTGCCATCGCGGGGAACAGTAACCCTCTGGGAAAAACCTGATGGGGCCGTTTCTACCCTGTTCAGAGCATGCCTTGTTTGATGGCCAGCCAAACTGCCCCAGGCCTGCCTTGGGGAAAAGTAAGATTTCTTTTTTTTTTTTTTTTTTTTTGAAAGCCCAGTTCTCACCACACCCAGCCTTGAAGCAAGACCAGCGACGTGGTACCCAGAGGGAGACCCAGGCACAGTGTCTGAGAAGTCTGCAAAACTACAGAGGTCCAACTCAAAGGATGCTGTCGTGTTCCTCCTCCCTCTGAACAATGACTCCCTCTTGGATGGCCCTGCCACGATGAGACATTTGTTTGTCAGTGAAATTGGGGCGCATATCTGGAGCGCTCAGGAACATTATGCTCACAAATATCCAAGGACAGGATGAAGGCAGGGTGTCGTCAACACACCCTGCTATTATTTCCGCCCTCGCTCTCAGAAGTCTTCGCTCGAGTGTCTCCGTCACAAGCTCTTCTTTATCCGTTTACAAACCATAAAGAATTTAAGGCTAAGGTTGTTGAGACTGAATCGCCATCTTTACAGAGAACACTTTCTCAAGACATATCTCTGCAGAAAAGAAAAACTCTAGAATTTCCAAGTGAGACGTGCTTAAAGAAAACAATTTCCAAAATTGAAAATGTGTGAATTTTCAGTTTGTACATTTTTATCAATACACGTTCCCTTGATAGTATTTAGTAAAGATTTTCGCCACAATTACAGATTAAAACTCCAGGAGCAAGTTGCTCTTCAAATACCAGCATTTTAAAGCCAACTTTCTTATATACTGATTCATCTAATTCAGGTGTGTGTGTGGGGGGGGGCTGATCCAGCTGATAGAATAAACATCCACACTCCTATTCACACCAATGGGAAGTTTAAAGACATTAATTACCCTCAATTGCATTTTTTATTTGTTTTTATTTTTACAGTTCTGGGAGGCCACCCTGCAGCCCCAAATCCACTGATCTAACCCAATGTGTTCATTTTATATTTTACATTGGAAAAAGTAAAATGTAAACTTTGTTGGTTTTGTGGTCAGGAGTGTTCCTGAACCAGCAGAGAAGCTTTATCATGTCCATATTTTTTTTTGTTTCTCAGTTTCCAGAGTTTGGTTAAGGCATGACGATTCACTCCTGGTTCTAATCTCATATTTCCAAAACAAACATATAAACACTTATATTTGTCTATTTAATGACATATATTTATAAAACAATGTGTCTTATGAATTACTCCCACTTTTTAAGGATCTTCTGATAACAGAGCGATAGTGTTGAATTATAGTTTTGAGTCTTAACAAAACTTGACCGCCTTATCAAACCTCCACATCCCAACATGGTACCGGCCAGTATCGGCAGCTGCTGACCCTCCACCACATCCCATCACCACCGCTAACATCCCCCCCCTCCCCTGCAGCGTCGGCACAGCGGCAGCTTTCAGCCAATGGGCTCCCTCGCTGCTCCACACATCTACATCCAGGTTAAGATGGGGTTTGCGCCGATGGGGGTCAAAGATCCCGTTGTCATGGTGACCGAGTGGCTGTCCTGCGATGCTTTCCACCAAGAAATTCAGCCACAAGCAGAAGCCGTTGACAAGAAGAGAAGCAATGATGAAGCTGGTGTTGCAAATAATGAAACTCCATTGTCTTTTTTAACGAATCGATCAGTTTCAACATGTGTTTTCACGTTCTATTACCAACCGGAGCAAATAACTTGAAGTAAAATATATAACACTGCCCAACTCTTTTTTTTTTTTCTATTCCCATCACACGGTGAACATTTGGTGAAGTGAATGTTCAGTTTATTGCCTAAACCACTTCATAGAGACATCAGAGATGGTTCTGTGTTCCACGGTGCAAATTGTATTGGTGTACAGAAGCTAATGTAATGCCGGGCTGTGTGGCAGGGGACTGGTCATCATCCTCCTGGAGACTTTATTCCACTGTCCGCAGGTGTTCCTCACACCTCCTTGATTGGATGGAGACTGAAGTCATCTTGCGGTAGCTCAGGCCTAAATCAGCCTCCTATCGAAACGTGTCATCTAAAGCTGATAGACACTATAGCCGTCTGCGGGCCCGCTGGGGCTGCTGTTATTGTATGTATACCCCGCAGCATATCCTACGTCCCTCTGATGGGGGAGAATTGTGTCGCTTTTATTGAGGAGAGAAAATTAGATTAAGTGATCTTCTCAAAAGCCTTCTTCTTGCTTGGTTCTCCTCTGCACCTCGGTGGTCTGGTGCTGCGGATTCCAAACAATATATATGCATTTAAATGTTCTATTTGTGCATAGTTCTGGGAATAATCTTGTCTGTTGCTTCATTTATAATCCTGAATCTTTTTTATTAACATTATTGTTGACATTTTATTCCCTGCATGACGAGAGTAGGTTACATTTTTCAACTGCATGAATTGTATTATAAAGGGATTTTTTTGATTTTGTGAGGCCACTTGATTTGATGAACCACACCGAACCTTAAGTCACGTTCAGTGTGTCACGATCCGTGAGGAAACTGCAGCTTTTCCTCCTCCTGCTGAGCAGAAAGGCGCGTGTTGTCCAGCTGCCTGCAGGTGGCAGCATATAGATGCATGGCCAATTTAAGAAGGCCTCATATTCAAAGCAGCAGAGCTCTTGGTGAAAATCGACTCAAGTTGTAAGGTCGCATGCAACTCTGCTACGCTAAAGAAGTTGGAAAACTCATTTATATAACTGGGAAAACTTTGCAGCTTATTCGTGCATACCTAATGAGATCATTATGCAGACAGCTCTCTTTGTGTGTTGGATCACACCAGGCCCTTTGTACGCGCAGTAAATTAACAAAGTCAACATTAAAGTGCCCAAAACTATTATGTTTCAGAGAACAGGGCTGCAGGTTTGCACGGTAATAAATAATTGCCTGGCTGCTTTTGACTGCTGATTACCTTTTCAGACGTGACCAGACCCTCATGGGTGCACTCTCATCTTCTGTGTCTCATGCACGCGCCTTTTTCCTCCTCAGCAGCAGCACCACAGCCACAGGGTCGCCATGGAAACGGTTGAGAGACACACGTCGTGGGTGAGAGATGGAGAAAGAGAGAGAGAGAAAGAGAGAGGGACATCGAGGGACAGAGAGAGAGAGAGAGAGACATGAAAGGTTAGGGTGTTACCATTCGCACACCCCCAAACACCCCACCCTTTCTCACCTCTAACCCCCTCCCTCCCCCCCTCCAGCCACCCCTCGGTTTAATGCCGAGCCCCCAACCCAGATCAACCGCCCCACACGGCACACTGGCCCCCCTTCCACGTACCTCTGCCTCCCCCGTACCCTCTCCCCCATCTTTCTGCTCTCCATCCCTTCTCTTGTCCAGACAGGCTGCTCGCATGGCGGGGATGGAGACGTTCACCGATGGAAGCACTGGTAAATTTTCACAGCCATAAGAAAGAAAGAAAGAAAAAAGCAAATGATTGTAGGGGCGGGTTGCAGGGACTTAACTTCTTGTCCTCCATGTGTCTTTTCACCTATATCCTCTGCTCAGCTGCGCTACACACTCCCCCCTTTTTTCACCTTCTCAAGTCACAATATTTCTGCTCGTATCATTGCAAAAAAAAGAAAAAGGGGGTTAAAGCTTGTAGTCCACTTGCAGGGGAGCCCGACTTTTCCTCTCGGCAGCGTCCTGGGGAAAAGCGCAGCGAGAGAGGAGAGAGGGGCTAAGAAATATCGGTCCTAATGATTTTTTTGTGTGGGGTTGGGCTTTTTCTTTTTTATTGATTAGAAAGAAATTAATTCACGGGGGCAACCCTCGTGTTCTGACTCTCTCCCTCTCTCCTCTCTCCTCTCTCTCGCTCTCTCTCCTCTCTCTCTCCTTTCCTCCCTTGCTCCTTTGCTCTGTGGACGAATAGCGTCGTGTCTTGTTGGCTGCTCTGCATGTTGTATCATCGCGGGAATATTTGATTTGGAATATGTTGTGTTACGCAGAGCCTGCAGGGAAGCCACGCTTCGGTTTTTACACTTGTCACGTTTTCATTATAACCTGCGTGTCTCATGCATGTTAGTGCCTTTTCCAGGGTGTGGGGGGAATGTTGTCTCCGGGTGGTTGCAATGTTTTTATTTATCACGTCTGAATTCATGCACATGTGTGAGGAGGTGACGATGAAACAGAGGGAGCTGCAATGATTCGTGGCGCTTTAGAGTATTGTTCTACTGATTTCCTCTCCGGGTTGTATACCCTTCGTGTTTGTTTCGTGAAAGGCCACGACTGAATCTTTAAAAAAAAAAAAACAGAAAAAACTGCTGCGCGCATCTTCAGGCCTGCGTATTAATGGGCAACCTGTGTCTTAATCCGTGCGTAACGCAGCCTGTAACGGAGCCGTTTACAGCCCGATTCACGCGCACTGTGGGCTCCTTGATCAATGTGGTCGATATTTGCTCGTCGGTATACCGATGTTTCACAATAACACCTCGGGATGCCGAGGGGCTGATACGCCGCCGAAGGGAAATCGATGGACAGACTGGGTTAATTATGAAAAAATCAATTAAAAGGAGGGGATCTGGGGGCTTTAAAAGGCCGAGCAGGAGAGCTCGCACGGGCAGAGGAGAGAGGAGAGGATGAGAGCAGCCATGCAGCCATCCGTCCATTCAGCGAGCCGCTGCTGTGCGTCTCTCTGGCCGCTGCGCTGCGGCGCACGGTCCGCTGGATGTCAGCGCTCAGCCCGACACACTGCTCTGCTGCAGGCAGCGCTCGCTGCACTGTGTGCCGCATGCATTCTAACATGCATCCTATCTCGCAAACCACCGCCAACATGCGACCTAAACACCTCGAAAACACCTGCAATTATTAGAGGAGCATCATTTAATCTGCACACAATTCCAAACTGATACGCATCTCTGATGCCAGTGCTAATTTCCCTCGGTGCTGCTGTGGCTTCATTTCGTCACATATGTTTGAAAACACACCAATGATCCTCATTCCTCATTAAAATCACATGCTTCTCACTCAGAGATTTTATTTAGCGACCAAGTGTTTAGTGTGTCCAGAGAAGCAGCCAATCACACACTGAACATTCTTTGTTTCATTCGCAGTTTTAAAGCCTGAGCATCACTTAGTTAATCGTTTAATTTCTTAGATAAATTGTTATTCATTTAGAGGAACTGTTGGTTATTTGCAGACTTTAGAGGTGAGTCTGTTCAAGTTTGCAGAAAGGTTATTTTCAATAGACTGCACGTGGCGGTAGTACTGTTTGACTGGGTGGTAATGTAGATTAATTCAGGGGCATTTATTAAACAAAACATACCTGGCCGTGAGAAGTTTTAACATCCTAATTAAATTAAATAAAAGACGAGGGAATAAGGTGGTATCTGTAGTGGACAGATTACTTTAAATCCCAGGAGACGTGTGCACACTTTAGTTCTGCGGGCTTCAGACGGCAGCTTACAGAAAGAAAGAAATAGAAGGAGCAACACATTTATTTTATACATCCTTTATTTAAATCATTAATATCCTCCCAGTTTACATTTTTTATGAACTCAGATCTTCAATCTCTCACATACAGTCTGTGTATAGTTGCATGCAAAAGCAATCACACTCTGCTTTCCATTCTATTCAGTGAGAGCCTTTAACTACTGAGTTCTGTTAAATTACAGCAATAGTAAAATCACATGTACAGGCTCTATGTTTGTTTACGTGTCATAAGTGTTTTATCCTACACATTGGCACCAGAAAGTAATTCATTTGATTTTCCTTCAGCTCGAGTCACAAACCAACAATTTGAATAATCTAAATAATCTATATTCCTACTTGCAACCTTCTTTTGATTTTCTTACAAGCATTAAAGTCTTAATCGCTCAGAAAGTCTGATTGTGATTGTGAAGGTGATTCCAGATATTTTTGCATGAGTAATGTAATTGTAAACATATTTATTACGTTATTTGTTAATGGCTCAAAGCCCAGATGGAGATCATATTAACCTGAACAGAGAATCAAAACGCGCTTTGATGGAGACGTGTGCTACCTGCGTGATGGAAACTTTAAACACTGTTGCTTTGCATAAAAGTAAAATAAAAATAAAACCTCCGGTTCGCCTCTCAAAACCGTTTTGTAGAGTTTCAAATTGATCATGACATAGTTTAAAAAGTCAGCTTGATTCGCCCTTTCCTTCCTTTAAGAATGCGACGCCTGTTGACGTTTCCATGGACAATATGTAAATATTAATGTTGATCTTGTTTGCATAGCAAATGTTTCAGATGACGTTATTTGTGTTATTTAGAAAAACGTTTTTGATATGTTGTTTGATTTTAGCGGTACAGTGCGCTTGTGAAGGCCGTATGCATATTATTCAAATATAATCCACGACTTCATATTTATTCTTGTTTTGTTTCACTCTCGATGGGAAGTTAAATGTGTCATCGGTTGTCTGCAATTTAGAGCTGTTAAAGAAATTCGATCCGAATAAACATAATAAGTTGTTTGAAGATATTTGTTGCGACGTTCAGTAATATTTCTTAATTGTAATACTGACATTCAATCACAAGGCCCATATTCACCCTGAATTTCCATTTATGTAAGAAGGTTTTTTTTTGTTTTTTTTGTAGTTGGTATTTTCTGTATATTCCAATTTTTAAGGTGTCTTGTTAGAAATTATCGATCATTTTGACCTGAACGCAAACACACAGTTTAAAGCAGAAACTCACACCTGCGCATGAATATTAGATAAATATCTGACGAGTGCAGGGTAGGAACACACTATTTCTGAACTGATCCAAAGTTAGCCAACAGTATTGATTACTTATCCGGAGATACATTTGCATCAACAACAATAACAACTTTCCGTCTGATGAAGTTAAACTAAATAATCGAGGAGTTAAATCACACGTTTAGAATAAAATAAAGAAGCCACAGCGGCATGCTCAGGGAAGATAAACGTATATAAAATATAACATTGCATATAAAATGTTATTCCTGTAATTCCACATGGGATTTTTTTTTTAAGAGAGCTGTGTTCAATCTATATGATTATTCATATTTTACAGGGGGGTTTATTTTCGGTGTTTTTGTTTTTTTTAATCCTTTTACTAGAGAGAGGTGTAAGTCTGCAGATGGACTGTTTGGACACCCTGTCCTGCACCTTATCAACTTGAAACAGAACACACTGCCGATACACTCAATTTTATGGTTTATGTTAAGGGGCATGTCGCCTCTCCCAGAGCTCATTTCATAACCGCTTTATTGGCTCAGTTTGGCTCTTATGAAGAGAGATCGCTCCTGCAGGCTTTGATGTAGCTTTTTTTCCTCTATAGGATACGTTTTTGTCACTGGCCACCTCAGTCGGTATCAAGCACCGCAGGCCGTACCAAATTAATCCATTTTCCTGCGCACGGCTCTCCTCCCAAATGGCGCAGCGGCTCTGCGCGTCCTGGCGCACAATGCGCTAATGACCCCGCTGGTCAAAGGTCGTCTGGCCAGTTCCTCACTTAAGACGGAAAGATTGCAGTTGCACGACGCCTCGTTTTGTGAGGGACCAGCAGTGACCGGTATACAGAATATATAATCCCGGATCTGTCTGAGGAGCGAAACCTTCACCTCTAAATGCTCCCAAAAGTCTTCTGCATATGGTCATCCTGCAAGAACCGTCACCTTGGTTAGTTTATAATGTCTTTGTAAGAAAAGAAAAAAATAAGTGATATAGAAGTTTATAATGTGAAAATATTGAATTGAATTCAATTAATTGAATCAGATCAAATGAAAATATTATAAAGCACTGAAAAAATTATAGAACATTATAATCAAATTAGACATTTTCACAAATGTCTAATGACAATAGAAGAAATTGTTCGAGCAAAAGCAAAAACATTGGATTTGATTATTGCTGCTTTCTGTGTGCTGGCTGTTGTCAGTCTGTCTATCAAACAGTGTGATTTTTTTTTCTCCCCTCCTTGCACATAGTCATGTATCAGTCGTGGTTATTGAATATAATCAATGGACAATTCACAATCATCGGTACATCGATTAGCTGATAAATGGTGGCCGGATTAATCATCTGAAAAGATCACATTGTCGATTGCGTTGTCTCTCTTAACCTGACCACTCAGCCAGGACAGCAGATGCACAGACTGAGGCTTGGCCGGCACAGACAGAACTTCAATAAGTGACAAAGGAGAAGTGATAAATTGATCAAAGATGACCACAATGAAACAGGCCTCTTGTGAGGCCACACATGTCCATTACGTGAGTGTGTCTGCGGGTTTGTGGTTGGAATACATCAAGGGCTCAGGGTCAGAGGTCAGCTTCATCCCAGACTGATGACCCTGCAGACTGGCTGACCTTTGGGGGTATAACAGCTGGGGGAGGAGGCAGTTTATACTGGACCAGCACAGGAAAATGGGGGAAAAGATGGAATAAGAGGAGGTGAAATTTGGGACAGAGCGGAGAAAAGTGAGAGCGGAGGGGAATCTAAAGAGGAAATTGGTGGGAGGGAGAAACAGAAGCGCATGGTTACCACAGTGGACCTTGAATATATCCTTGTGGTGTTTGTCGATCTATTCTGTTGCGGTCTCCTCAGGTTTTTGTGCTTGGCTCTGCTTTGAAGCAGTGAATTAACACCTGACCCTGGCTTCTGACCCTACCCCCTTCCTCCAGCTACCCCCTCCAGATTAGCAAATATAGGCTATCTAGCCTGGACACACACACACACACACACACACACACACACACACACACACACACACACACACACACACACACACACACACACACACACACACACACACACACACACACACACACACACACACACACAGGCTACAGCAACGCAGAATCACAATCATGAATGTACACACCTAACTACTTTATGTATAGAGTAAAAAAAAAAAAAAGAACAATGCAGCACGTATACAATGTCCACACAACCTTTGCACACCTCGTCGTCTGTCCACATCTAATTCCCTGGAGTATAGCCTCACTGTGTCACTGCTTGTCACCGTAACGGTCAGTCTGTAATGGCTATCTCCCCCCACACAATGACCAGGGAGGTAGACTCTCCCTGCACACACAGCGACCGTCATCCGTTTTACCTGCAGGATGTAGCCCAGCTTCGATGCAATCGTCACAGCTTTGAACCCGGCACACGGTTCCATGCTGGCGTCTCACCACAACCGGACTGATAACTTTTTGTTTCCACCACGTTGGACCTTATAAACCATCCACACTGAAATTGTGCCTTCACAGTGACCACATATATCCAAGAATCATGTTAGGAAGCTTCTGTTCAAGTTTTAAATTCTTTAAGGGTCTCACTTGAACCAAAAAGTGAAGTAGTGAAGATAAAGTGATCAATTTTTGTGGCGAAATGGAAAAATGTGCAGCAATGTAAAGAAAACTAGAAATTAACACAAATTTTAATTGCAGCTCATGTTAATTCTGAGCAAATATACCAGAATTGAATTCACTGATCTATAAATTCACAGCCTCAGTACAATAACAACCATCATTTGCTCCTCTAAATTTGATGCAAAGCAACAAACCGTCAAAACAAAATTCCTATATGAACGTCACCCCACAGCAGATTGCAGTAGTAGAGATTTCCTTCAACTTTAAAAAAATATATGTTTTTGGCAAGTTCCTACAAGGAAATGAAAATTTTTTTCAGAAGTCAACAAATTAAAGAAATGCAAAACCTAAAGCTAGAGATGTAGTTTATAAATATCATATAACAGTCCAATGTGAAATGTTAGTGCAGTGTAGGTTTGTGTGATGATGTGACGATGTTGTCAGGTGGTTTTCTTCAACTCCTCCACATCACAGTAGTTTTTATATTTATTTCTGATTCCAATTAATGATTTGTATGAACCTAATTTTGTCTAAATACATCAAATACCAGACTCTTTTGTCTCAGTTATTCAACCCGATAGCAACTCACCTTTAACCCTTTATATGTGTCTCACTAAAATATGTGTGAATCAAATATTTTAGTCGTGAGGCGTCAATGAAGGACATTGAAATCAATATAAAGAGAAGTCATTACAGACCAGTTATTCAATAAAGTCTCTTGCAAAGGGTTGTACAACTGAACCATTTTTATAAAAACAATAGTTTAGATGGGCTTTAGTTCCCCGTAAAGGTTGCTCATCCATTATTAATCACTGCTGTGCTACAATACTACGACTGATTAGAGTTTGTTTGATCATATAAACTGTCGCTCGCAGTAGTTGTCTGATGTTCAAGGGCAGTTCCTCCCCCACATTTTAAAATTTTTACTCTGGTGAACATGCCAGTACAAGAAATGTGACATAAATATCGATCATTTTAATATCAACCATATTTTCTAATAATCTAAAATATCCGTCAATTTGCCTTTAATTTGCCTTCTTGAATTTAGAAGAAAATGACAAAACTTACCCGATATGATCACTCCCCTCTGGATGGGCTAACAGTAATGCTTTTTAAAAGGTGAAACAGAATGTAAATCTAATTTTTAAATACGGGTGAGGATGTAGCACACAAGGACTTGCCAGTTTTTTTCTTTGGCTGTGCTTATATATATATTCTAAAATACGTTCAGGCTGAAACTGACAAAAGAGCAGGTATAAAAGGAAGGCAAGTGATGCAAGGCAGCGGCTCACACTCAGACTGAAACCAGACTTCTTGAAAACACATTTAAGCTCCATTTGCCTGTTACTAGAAATAAGCAGAGATATAGCCAGAGGTGACTTGCAGCACTGTGGTGTTTATGCATGAATCCGCAATGATAATTTATTCCTGCTTATTTATAAAATAGTCGGTGTTGCCAGATTTTAGCCCGGTTTTCCACATTGCAGGTTTCAGGCTGGAGGCACACCCATCTCACCATTCCATTTCTGCCTCCCCAGCAAGAATCAAACTTCTAATTCTCGGCAGCGTTAGTGGCATATGTTACCCATTGAGCATCGTAGGACCACATCCCCTTCCCTCTCATCCCATCTCCGTCAGCCTCCTCCAGGCTATTGTGCCGGATTGATGGCCACTCTGGCCGATAGGTGAAAAGGGGAGGAGGAGGAGGAGGAGGAGGAGGAGGGAGGTAAGAGTGGGTGGGATGGGGGTGGGGTGGGGGACTCTGCTGGGCTGGTCAGCAGGATTTGCAGTGCCCAGCCTCTGCCTGTGAGTGTCAGCAGAGAGCAGCTGGTGTGTCTGGCTCGATTAGGTTTCCTACCTATCTTCCCACTGTGTCAGACAGAGGAGGAAGGCAGCAGAGAGGGGGAGAGCAGCGGGAAGTTGCCCAGAGGAGAGGGAGGACAACAGAGGAAGCAGGAAAAATACATCTTTTTATCCCCGCGCTCTCCGTCAAAAGCCCCGTGCCGTTTCCTCTCTCTGTGTCTCTCATTCTCCAGACTTCTGCTCCTCCATCCCACCCGCCTCTCACTTTGTCCAGTTCTCACCCAAACCCCTAATCCTCCTCCTTTTACCCCACACTCATTCCTTAATCCTAAATCTCTTCTCCCCTCTAACAGCCTTTTTTTTTTCAATTGTTCTCCCTGTACCTCTCTGTTACTTGCCTCCTCCCTCCTTTTTTCTGTCTATCGCATCTGAACATACCACCTCTCAGCATAACCCTTTTACACACTCCAGATGACTGCTACACACCTTATTTTCTCCTCTTCATCTCCTCTTTCTGCCCACTGTTGTTGTCTTTTTCAACCCACCCACACCTCCTTTTTTTTTTTTTGGCCCCCCCCCGCCCCCCCTTGAATGGCCCTCTGTTTTCATGAGGCTGCTGCCCATCCACTTCAGCATGAATGTTTCAATCACAATTAATGTCAGAATAAAACCTTTACAGCTTGTTCCAAAATCATTTTTCTTTGCACAAAGGACGATCATGGAGCTGCCAGAGAGCACATGCCTGTGATTTTTGTTTGATATTCCTGTCCCAAGCAAGCTCACACCAATTTTAGTCACTGCAGCCATTTTGTGGGATGTGATCAATTTTGTGTGATTTGGCCTCAGTGATTTTCAGCTCGTCAGTTCCTCTGTTGTGTGAAGGGTTTGGCTGCCTTGCCATGTATAGCTCAACATTTTTGGCTTTTTCTGTGGGCCAAATGATCGTTGGGAGGTTTTTAGATTTGAAGCATTATTATGAGAAGATTTTTTTTAACCCAATCAACAGAATAATGGCCTATAAGCAGCTTTCTTCCTTTAGTAAAAAAAATAAGAAAATAAAAACATGAACGGATAAAAATGAAAGTTATCTCTAAGCTGTCCTTTTAAAAAAAAAAAAAGAAAGAAAAAACTAGCTTTAGTTCAAGTTTTTTGTATCCAGAGCTGGCTGTAATTTCACCTGTGAGTTAAACCACACAATGTTTCACTAACAGTGTCTGGGTGCCACCTCAGCACAGCTCATATTATTCAGATAACAAGGGAGCTTCTGTCATGTTCTACAAAATAGGATATGTTTTCTTAATCTGTCAATAGCTGCGGCCCTGAAAGACTTCATTTTGGCTGAGCAATGAAAGGCTCAAAAACATCAATATGGTTGAGCAGGATAAGAAGAAAGAGCCATATTCCTGGCCTGTATCACATTCCCTCCATATCCCCCTATTTGTATGGTGCAGATATTGGGTCTCAAGCGAGAAATCAGGATTGCGTTCTCACAGAATGGCAGCATCCGTCTGTTGGAGTGGAATAGGAATGTTATACGGAACCAATGCATCCGGACTTGCCAGGACGTCTCAACAATACCACTTCACACTCCTCCCTCCCTGTCCCTCTATGTCTCTCGCTCTCTCGCTCTCTCTCTCAATAAGTTTCACTCTCTTCATCTCCATCATAACCACAACAGTGTGGAGGAAGAGGTTTGGATTAGGCCTAAACATACAATCATGTCGGCTGAGCCATGACTGCCCGCTGCTCACGCCGCGTCCACCATGGAAATAAACTCTGTGAGGAGGAGAAAAGGGATGGGGAGGGGAAAAAAAAAAAAAAACAACCCCACAAAACAAAAAGGAAATCCAGTCCACTTCATACGCCTCTCACTTCCATTCTCTTTGTGCGTTTAACGTGTGAAAAAGGATTGCTGAAAGGATGTCAAGAAGCATGGAAAAATAGATAGGAAAAGACAGACAGTTATCCTTGCTTTCCCTCGCCTGTCACACTACAATGTGCATGGTTGATAACTAATTCAAAAAACATGCACAGACTGGGTTTTAGCTTTTCAAATAACTTGTAGGTCCGAATGCGATTTAAAGGCTTTTTTTTTTTTATGCAGCTGCCTGTGGCTGATCAATGCTGTTCCCCTTGTCATGCTGCAAGAATGTCACATTGGTATACAGTAATTCAACAATGGGCGAGGGGACCATTTTGCATTGTCTATGGACAACATTTGCTTTGCAGAGTATGATGTATATGGATGGGGTTTGGGACTGTATTGTAGTCCGTAAACTGTCAGTGCAGAGAGAGAGAGAGAGAGGGAGAGCGAGAGAAAGAGAAAGAGAGAGAGAGAGAGAGAGAGAGAGAGAGAGAGAGAGAGAGAGAGAGAGAGAGAGAGAGAGAGAGAGAGAGAGAGAGAGAGAGAGAGAGCGGTCTCAGCACTGCAGACAGTGATTTCACCCGTGTACAGTCGCTGCTTTTGCCTCCCGCCTTTTTTCCCCTCACTCATCCTATTTTCAGCCTTTCATTTTTTACACAAGGGGAAAATGAGGAAGAACAAAACCAACATATGAAAACTAAAACATGACAGAGAGGGGATGGGGAGGGAGGGGAGGAGGAACAGAGGAAGGAGAGGCAATCTCAGAAAACAAGAGGGCTTTCAAAAGTAAGGGATGAAAGCTAGTCAGGCTGTTATTTTTGAAAAATGATCCTTGTGTAGTGCTCCTCTTAAGAGCCAGGTACATATTATTTTATCTTCCTGAGGAGACTCTGTGAGGTGTTTTGGCACAAAAAAAAACTCAGCAACGGTTTCTTTTAAGTTGTGCAATTTACTGTCTTAAATGTGATTTTTGACAGGTGTATTTTAAATCACTTATCAACCTCTCAGCGCGCCGTGTCTCTAATCAGCGGTGTGGGTTTTTACTGTAGAGGAAATAATCAAACCCACAGTCTTCCCGCTGGATTTACTGCGTACTCTCACAACAGTCCGACAACCAGTTATTCAGAAATGTCCCTTCATTTGTCAGATTTGTGCATCGGTCTGAATTGGCAGATTGCCACCATGTTACAAGCAAACACACACACTCTCCCTCTCTAACACGTACTCCCCCTCGCCTTAATGGAGGCTGGTGCCGGCCGGCCAGTGGCTGGGACCTGAATTAGAGTGAAGCTGGCGTCCACACAGAGTCATTTTGAGTCCCCCCTTTGACCCCTAAAGCCAGGGATCCCAGAGAAAAGATGGGGCACGTGATTTGATGTGATGTCAGACAGGAGAAGAGAGAGGCTGAAAAAATCATCTAAATGTCTCCCAGCTGAGAGTAAATCAGAGGACAGAGTCCAAGTTGCTGCTCAGTCGGCTAAAGCTTTTATCCCTGCTGCTCGGAAAAATGTTTTATATATTTAATATATTTTATGCAGAACAATAGTCGAAACGTTAAAAATATCAAGGCAGTATCTCGGTTCAAATATTTAAAGGTTGATAGAGTCTATATCTCACCTGTCATTAATGTTGAAGAAATTATTTACATATAACCTTCTGTTCTGTTCAAAGTCTTCCCTGGCTGGACAGTGTGTATCATGAGGCACTAATATTCAGACTAATAATCAGACAATTCAGATTCAAACTTCATCCTGGATTTGTAAGTTTTCTCTGAATAATTCGTTGGTACATCACGATCCATAAAGCCATTTCAGTTATGTTTTTTTGTTTGATTTATCGTCTCATTTGGACCTGAAAACAAAGACAATATGATTTTCTATTGGAAAACAGATTCATGGGATGGAAAGTTTTCAAGTTTGTGACACCAAAATTAAAGAATGATGAAAAAAATAATCTCTTTGAAAAAGGTTTAAAGCATTGTGTATATGTTAGTGTCTCTGTGGAAAGTGTTAATGTTTAAGGCAGCTCATTTTATTTTAAGAGCCACACACATCACCGTTTTGTCTCAAAGTTACAGGCCTAATAATATGGCGGGATAATGATCTATACAGAACAGCAGCTGCAATTTTCCCCCTTTGCTTTAGTGCAAGGCAGCAAGTGTTCATTATGAAAAACTTGACATTCATTTAAATATCTTCTTACAAAACAAGTGCAGTTTGACCATTCTGTCAGCCGTTACTTTCAATGAAACATTAATGTAGGCAGCAGGGTGACTTCACAAAGTCCTCCTAATGGACTTCCTGGTGGGCCGGTTTCAACCTGCAGGCCATATATGGTCCCGGGTTTAAAGCATCCAATTGTTGGTTTGTTATTTTTATAATTGATGTGCTGTGCCGTCTGTCTTTACAAGGCAACAAAAGGCTTAATATTATTTTTTTTACTTTTTTAATGAGACATAAAGACCACCTACTTCATTGAATGTTGGTCTGTTATTAGAATTTGCGAGAACAATAACAGTGAGACACAGCAAAACCTTCCGACCTTTGAGTCGCTGCGTTTGAGGAATTTCCCTCGTCATTGCAGCAGTGCAGATATTTGCACTGGACTGTGTATCGGTATGTGTGTGTGTGTGTGTGTGTGTGTGTGTGTGTGTGTGTGTGTGTGTGTGTGTGTGTGTGTGTGTGTGTGTGTGTGTGTGTGTGTGTGTGTGTGTGTGTGTGTGTGTGTGTGTGTGTGTGTGTGTGTGTGTGTGTGTTCAACACGTGTCTCCCGTATCAATAGGTTAATAGCCGAGATGTCAGTTTCAGTGACTGGCTGATTAGTTGTGTGTTCACTAATCCACACTGGGGCGGGGAACTATTGGCTTTCCCATTGATTTTAGCGTGGTGAGTAGGCAGAAGATAGAGAGAGGGGAGATCTATTGATTGACCCCAAATTAGCCCCCCTACCACCACCCACCAACCCGTTCTGCCGTTCCTGCAGTCAGGCGCAGCTCCCTCATTGGGCACGCGTGCTGACAAACATCCAGAATGATTGGCCGCTCCGACGGGGAGCAAAAAGTCTCCTTTTTTCTTTTTATGTCGTTGATTTGGAAGTGCCAGTTGTTTGTGATTCAGGCTGTCACTTGATTGGCTGTCTGGTGAGGATGAGTGCTGCACTGTACTATGTCAGACAATCGGGAGCAGCTGGTTTGGAAGCCTTTGATGAACCAAATAGCGCCACTTCCAGAGGGAGAGTATTACGTCTGTGTTTCTGATCGCAGACCATGACCTTATTTGTAGCCCTCAGCTCTGTTACATGTTTCTTTTTCTTCTGGAACAAATAGCAGCAATATTCATACAAAAGGACTGGATGGAGGAAAAAAAAAATCCAACCGTGCCCTGTTATCCAAATCCTTCAACTTTTTCTTCTCTCCTCTGTTGTCCTTCATGACTGTCAACTGGCCACATCATATTCCTCCTTTTTACTGTTCTTTATCTTCATTTCTGTCCCTCACTCCCTGCCTCTGTCCGCCCTTCCCTGCGATCACTCTTTTCTTGGTCTAAGCTTTGAGCTTTCTCTCCCGAGCCTTCCCTTCCCATATATCACTCCATCTCATTCCTCTGTGTCTCCCTCTGATATTCCTCTTTAGGCCTCTTTCCCTCCGTCACTTTCTCCCTTCTCCCCCCTGTGTCTATGTAAGCAAGAGGAGGTTGTTAAACATTTTTCTTCCCGCTTAATTGTTTTGACTGGGCCGATTGGCATCCCGATTAGGCCCATTGATTTCCTGGCGCTAAGTGCATTGATTTTTAAATTTCTTATTGATCCCCGCTCTAAATCTCCGGCACACTCACTCACACAGTCTCACCGTGCGCTGGGGCAGAGATGGAGGAAAGAGTCTGGAGTAGAAGAGGAGAGGAAAGGGGAAAATGAGAGCAGAGATTGGTGTTAGGTAAATACACCGACCGCTGACAGTGTAGTGAATTAACAGTGAGAGAAGAAGAGCAGGAGGTGAGCGTAAAAAGCAGTTACGAGCCGTGAGGGGAGGTCGAAGGAGAAAGCTTTGCCACACAGTGTCTGGATGGACTTGCAGCACAGAAACATTCTGAATAAATTCACACTTAAACTGTTTGTTTTTTTGAGGGGGGGGGTTAAACATCAGACCAAATCTGCAGCTTGTTAGGAGGATTATAAACCTATTTATCTCCTGCACTGCTGCCTGTATTGCCAGCCAAAAAAAATCTGTGAACGCAGAGTGAATCAATAATGTTGTAATTATAACAAGCATCAGGAACCACTGGCTGCAAGTTGCCAGCCTGGTAGCTGTCTGGATGGAACATGTTCATCTGTGAAGAATGAGTCACTTTATGGGTGAACAGAGGTTCATGAGGGATAGACAGATATTGGAAATGTCAGAGATGGAATGGAGTGTTTTGTCTTTGCCTTGCTATTTCACATGGTCTGCAGAGCCTACTGGAGACGTGTGTGTGTTATTTCTGGCTTATGACTGTGTTAGGTTTTAGAGGCCCGCTGGACTCCGAATCTTACATGCCCACTGGTGTTTCTCTGAAGGTGGTGGACCTAATTGGCTGTATCCGTGTGTGTGTGTGTGTGTGTGTGTGTGTGTGTGTGTGTGTGTGTGTGTGTGCGCGCGCGCGCCTCCGCGAGATGAGCTGTATGTGAAAGAAACTGAGTTGTTTCAATGCGCACAGAAGCATGTTTGTTTTTACATTTGTTTGTATATTTGTGTGTGTGCGCGTGCGTGCGCGCGTGCCTGCGTGTGTGTGTCTCTGCTCACATGCAATCGGATGTGTGTACGTGTGTGTTTCAGCAGAGTTGTAAGTGAACAAAAGTTAGAGTTGTTTCACTGCGGTAGCACACGTGTGTTTTTACATCAGTTTGGATATTTGTGTGTACCCGTGTTACTGTGTGTTTGACCTTTTCTTGGCTTAAGTGTTGAGGCTCAAATTCAGACATTCACTTGATAGCATTCTTTTTTATATGGCTTTTGTATTAGACCAAATTGTGCTAACCTTTTCTGAAGTCATTTGCTGCTTTTCTCTCTCAGTGTACAGTGAGTGAGTGCCTTGCACAACATACAATATATGGACCATATGTAGCATCACTGTGTTGCAATTACAATTTACTCTCTGTAGATCCACTTAAGATAAGTGCTTTCAAATGGCAAGCAAGAAAAAGCAACTATTGTCAGCAACAGCGAGAGAGAAAAAACTTCAATGCCGTTGTCCGAGATGATGTAATGCTCCTTTGCAGTGGCATTAAACATATGATGTCTTAAAGAGTATGCTTTAATAACTGCAATATTACGACGGAGGCGAAGCTGCCAAGGACAGTGATTATGCTGGCTCTGAGAGGGGAGACTATTTTGCTTAAGCTTTTCGGTGTTTACATTTTTCTGAATGCAGTTTACATCAGCACAAAATTTGAAATAACACATTTCAGATTTGAGCCAGGCGCGTGTTAGCCAGACAATGACAGATGTGACAAAAAGGGTTTAAAATGCATACCCTGGGCAGAGCAGCTGTTTGCTTTGTAGTGATGGGGCCTGTGTTTGCCCTGATGATAGGGATAGGGATTGCCTGAAAACACACACACAAACGCACATGGCGTGCAGACACACACACACACACACACACACACACACACACACACACACACACACACACACACACACACACACACACACACACACACACACACGCACACACACACGCACACAGGAGCTGGTTAACAACACATTTCTAAAATAAGAAGATGTATCTTTGCTCATTTCAGTACACTCACACATGCAGGTGCAGACAATACGGCTCGACCGGCCTGATGGTCACTCTCTCTGACTGCTTTTGTAGATGAGGACCAGTAACCTGCGGACTCAGCACACACACACATCAAATACGCAGACATGTCCCTCCCAGCTCATGCCCATATACACATTTATGATCAAGACAAGCACACACACACACACACACACACACACACACACACACACACACACACACACACACACACACACACACACACACACACACACACACTTGTGCACTCACACACCCACACAGTGTCCTTGGGATTACACACACACACACACACACACACACACACGCACGCACGCACGCACGCACGCACGCACGCACGCACGCACGCACGCACGCACGCACGCACGCACGCACGCACGCACGCACGCACACACACACACGCACACACACACACACACACACACACACACACACACACACACACACACACACACACACACACGCACGCACACACACACTTTGTCCAAAGCACACTCAAAACATAACCTTGACCTGTCGTACTCTCGGTCCGCACTCTCATACATACTTCATCTGTTCACTGTGGGATGTCACACCACCTGAGATACACATATTGATCACATGGGCGTCACAGTATCAATTCAAGTTTTGATAAAAAAAAAAAAAAAAAAAATGTAAACAAATTCACTACAACTTTCAATTTACTTTGTCAAGTAGTTGATATTTAATTAAACATTTCAAACATGCTGGAGTATTTGTATGATTCAGTTGATCATACATTGACTTCATTAGGCAGACCTCGTCTTCTTTGTTGATCCCGCCAGAAAGATAATTGTCAATTTTCATATTTATTACTGGTTTTAATGGATGGTGTTGTGTTTTGATAGTGTGATTTATGTTTAATTGGATTTTTAATATCCTGCTCTTCTTGTGTTATGGCAAAAATAGGCAATTTTAGAGCAGACCAAAGCAATCTCAATTAACAATAAAATGATAGGTTTGTACATCATGAAGTGACCGCTGAGTGTTCTATCATGTGTGAGTTTATGAAATTGTTTTGTTTCACCTATATAGAAAAAGTCTTTAACTCTAATGCTCTTCATGAAATTGAGAAAAGTAAAAGAATATGCACATTTGAGAACTTTGAAGTTTCTTCTTCTCCTCACAGAAAATTAAAAGATGATCATGTAATTATCAAAGCTTTTGCTGGTTAAATTCAGCTTTAATAAACAAACTGATGAGTAAACCAACCACTGCAGCTCTGCTAATGGCACTCAGATGTATTTTTCCTAAACTGGAACCTGAGCTCATCATGCTCATCCAAATGTGTCTCTAAAATTAGAGCCGATTCAGGCCTACCCAGTGATGAATTTCACTGTCAAAGACAAATTCGAAATAAATCTCTCGCCATGGACTTCCAGCGTGTGTCGCACTCTGATAATTTCCACAATATCCTCTGCAACCCCCAGGGGCAGATTTTTTTTCCTGCTATTTCTCCTTCCATCCTCTCCTGTTTGTTTCTATCCCTGTAAAATGCTGGTTGCTTTACTGAAATACTGCAGTGCTTTATCTGCCCTCTTTTTCCTTCCTTTACTCCCCTCTCACTCTTTTTCCTCCCATCTCTGCCACCACCCCCCCGCTCCATCCCACCTTTAGTTGTTGTTGTTGTTGAAGATGGTGTTGGGGGGGTGAGGGTGGGTGTATGGGTGAGGCAAAGAGGGGAGGGGTGGTAGTAGAAGCAGCCGAGACCCAATGACGTGGGTGCGACATGTAACCGTGGCGCAGGAGAGGAAATCAATACATGAAAGGATGAGGAGCACTGGGGTGGATTACCGTCTGGGGCCCTGGCTACTGGAGGGATGGAGGGAGATGGAGGGGGTGTAGATGAGGCCTGGGGGGGTGAGGGGGGGGGGGGGGGGGGGGGTGAAGCGTGTATGTGTGCGTGGAGAAGGAGGGGTGTGGAGGGCGAGAGGCCAGATTGTCCAGTCCCCTCTCTCCTGCATCCCCTCCCCTGAACCAAGCGCTGTTTGAATCTTGACCCCTCCCATCAACCCTCCCTTGGCTTCTAAACACTGCTCAGCACCGGTAGGCTGCCATAGGTGAACCTCCACACACCCGCACTCACATACACACATTCGAGTGCAGTGGACTCTATAATATTGAGTGAATACATAGATGGTTACGGCCACTGTGTGCCAATGCTGCCGATAACCCTACACTATCTGTATGGGGAATAATCGCCTGATATTACCAGTGTAAATTAAAGAGCCCCAGAGAGTCTCCGCGTATCTGTGTGTGCTCGTGTGTGTGTGCTCGTGTGTGTGTGTGTCGTGTGTGTGTCGTGTGTGTGTGTGTGTGTGTGTGTGTGTGTGTGTGTGTGTGTGTGTGTGTGTGTGTGTGTGTGTGTGTGTGTGTGTGTGTGTGTGTGTGTGTGTGTGTGTGTGTGTGTGTGTGTGTGTGTGTGTGTGTGTGTGTGTGTGGTGTGCACGTGTTTATGTGTCTGCATGGCGAGTTTAGCGGGATGTAAGTCTTCAGCAGGGTGCATCCACAG
Organism: Lipophrys pholis; assembly: GCF_963383615.2. Taxonomy (NCBI): domain Eukaryota; kingdom Metazoa; phylum Chordata; class Actinopteri; order Blenniiformes; family Blenniidae; genus Lipophrys; species Lipophrys pholis. Next base: position 20,899,126 of record NC_137639.1, on the reverse strand, counting down.
CACTACCACAGACCCAGATAATAAATATCTATAATAAATATCATTATTATTGGGCCAATCTCCCCCAATAACGGAGCCTCAGTGAAAGATGGCACGAGGGACCAAGCTGGATATTGGCAATATATCAGCATTGATTATTGAGAGTGCTGACAGAGAGAGGGGGGCAAAGTTAATAAAAACTAATAAAAAGACAAAGAATACAGAAAGAACAAGGGCTTTAGCTGGATCAGCTGCTTGTTCGCTAAAGAAAAGAGAGATGAGAAAGTCGAGGTTCTGCTAGGAGTCAAAGGATGGAGATAGTGGTGTACAGTCATGGTTTCAGCACGTCTTGGGTGTATTTTATGCCTCGACATGTGTATCTGTGTGTGAGTGTGTTACTGAATTTAAGTTTTATCATTCTTGCTGTGCAAGGGGAACTTTTCTTTTTTGTGCGACTCCGAATCGGCATTGACATCTACATACACACACTTGTGCAAACTTGCACAGCTCAGTCTTTCTTCTCCCGTGTGTGTGTGTGTGTGTGTGTGTGTGTGTGTGTGTGTGTGTGTGTGTGTGTGTGTGTGTGTGTGTGTGTGTGTGTGTGTGTGTGTGTGTGTGTGTGTGTGTGTGTGTGTGTACTTGGATTGATTGACTCTTGGTGGGATCTGAACTCGGCAGTTGGGATCCAAAGCCTGCACAACCTTATGCCTTCCCACACACTGGCACTAACCAAGATGCACAAACAATACTTAGCCACCCACTCACCCCTACACACAAACACACATACACACTCTGACAAAGACACCAACAAACAAACCTCATAAAAGACCATGCATCATATCCATATTATCTTGACAAATCTATACATCATGTCACAGCATGCCTTCATGTGAATATTGCATTTTGCTGCCTGTTACCGGTGTGTGTGTACGGCGAGAGGATATGAGAAGAGTGGTTTTGCGCCTCTTGCTGCCGGGCTGAGACGGGACGGGGCGACAGTGAGAGAGCGTTGTCCATTCTAATAGGCCCTTGTTAGGCCGCTGACAGAGCCAGCATCGCCACTGTTGGCTGCTATTGATTCCCGACCAACGCCTTTATTGATGAGTGAGAATTTAATTCAACTAGCTCGTTTGTCAACATGACATCACTATTTAACTACAACCATGACATGGAAGCGAACACCCGCGGATGAGCTGGGTCACTGGCGCACACACACACACACACACACACACAGACACACACACAGAAATAGTATGAACACACATTTGCGAGAGTGATAATCACACTTTGTTTTTGGGTGAGAACTGAATTTGGCCTTTTCTTGGTCATCTGCAACACCTGCAATAAAAACCATGTACACTATTCAAACACAGTGTTTTCAACCAGTCAAATCAATCATTCAAAATGAATAACAGGCAATTACCAAGAGTGCAATAAACAATATGGCTAATGGATGGCCGGTGTTATGACTAATGTGTAGCCTAAGGATACTGCTGGCTCTTTCTGATTGGATAAATATTTCATGCCACATGCTGACCTACAGCATATGACATAAAAAACATGTTGCAGTGAGAAATTGAACAAATTGCTTCCTATGAATATATTTGTTTGTAACTAGTGAAGGAAAGGAAGATCAGTTTAAAAACACCTATTATCAGGGTAATCCTTTCTTTTTGAGCAAATTAAGGAAAAGTTTACAAGATTAAAGTATTCAAGTGCAACATTAAAGAGAAGTAAACTATCAGAATATGAATCATGGATCTACATTATTGTTTTGGATATTTTATTTACAAACTGCTGCATTAACACTTTCTGTTTTCTGTTAAAATATAATTTTGGAAATGCTGCTTGTAAGAAATACCAAACAAAACAAAGTGCAATATTATCTTTTTCACTTGTATTTTCTGAATTTATTAAGGGGAATAATTGGATGATGCGCTCATAACGAAACAGCTGGTAATGTACAGGATTCCTATACAATTAGACTGATAACCGAGAAGCATTTTTGCATTTCTAAGAATTTCAGAAAGTTCCAACTCTTTAATAAAGTGAAAAGTTGATATTTTAGCATTGACAAATAAATGTTTTCTTCATAAATTTGGTAGGTAAAATGTACCAGTGCCGCTCATATGTACGGTGTGAAATACAGTCTGAAAAATAATAAATAAAAAAAAAGTCATACAAATTGTCTAATAAATAACATTGAAAAATTGTCTAATAACTAGTATAAATTCTACAAATAATACACAAAAGTCATCCATAATCCCTGAACATCGCTGCTGGTATCCAGTATCCAATATTACATCCATTACAGTATTTTTCTCTGGAAAAAATAGAGGCAAAACAAGGCAGAAAGAGACAATTTTGGAGAAGCATTTTTCAATACAGCAGGGTGAAGATACAGCCTAGAAAACAATGCAACCAGCTATATATCTCTGTATGGATTGGAAGGCTTGATAGGGAGGGAGGTGGACAATCAGGACCATAGTCCCCCAATGAGAGCGGTCCAGCGGGGGTTATTGGTTGGAGCGGCCCCCCAGGGTTGCTCTCTCTCTCCCTCTTTTTCTTTCCCTCTTTGGGCTTGTGGGCCTGATCAGGTCCCCGGGGACTGAAACTGTAGAGACGAACTCGCTGCAGGGGCCCTATAGGCACCAAGCCAGAAACACACTGGGGGGGGGGGGTCTGCTGAATTTAGGTGGTCAACCTCAGAGAGACAGACCCACAAACAGATGGACAGATTATAAGAGATGGGTGTCATGAGCAGGTATCACTGCCTTTGTAGTCTGTATATCACTTGTCAAAGACTGAAAACCTTTGTTGAACATGACGAGGGAAAATATATTTAATGAGGAGAAAAATCAGGATTCAGCACCTGTGTGCATTTGTGTTGGGGAAAAAAGAACATTCAGAAAGAGAGATTAAGAGTTTGTTTCTCCCTTAAAAGTTTTTCGGTGTGCTGTAGGATGCAGAGATCTGAGCATCCGCTGCTTGTTTGTGAACACCTGAAATACATGCAGGTGTTTGGACAATGGTGTGTTTCTACATGTGAGAATTGGGAGCTGATCGTTCCTCCACGTTGTTTCTTTGTGGCCATGCCAGATGGGAGAGTTTGGTCGGAAGAGTGTGTGGAGGACAAACGGGTGGATGCTGTACGTGTGAGCATCCCCTCCTCCTCGTCCTCCTCACCTCCTCATCTTCCTCACCCCTCCAACACCATCTTATTTTCCCCTCCTTCAATCTTACACACCCTCCCTCCATCCCTCTCTTCCACAGACGCGCACAACCACACTACATTCTACAAGAAATAATTGCTTTTGTCTGGAAGGAGTGTAGGGAGGAGGGAAAGGGGGCGCGCATGGCTCCCTTTGTGGAGAGAAGGGGGGTCTTTGAAGGACAACTAGTCACTTCTCCCTTCTCTCCTTCTTCATCCTCTCCCCTTTCCTTACCTCACCTCCCTTCTCTTTCTCTTCCACTTCTCCACAGCCTCACTCTTTTCTCCTCTTCTCTCTTCCCCTTCCTCCTTTCTTTAAGCACCTTCTATGTCTTCACTCGTTTTCCTCCCTTCCCCTCCTCGCCCTCATTGGACCTGCGGATGTCATCTGTCATACGTGAAGCGGAGGGAGAAGGACAATAAAACCTGGATGTCTACTACAGAGGATGACACATTTTTCATAATTAAGAATATGCCAGTTTAGTGTGCAGCGCACATTTTTTTGACAATATGGCTGTCTATCCATGATTGAGTAAATGACAAGTCTGATGATGAGAGGGAAATAATTTATTGTATGAGCAATTTCCATTAAAACAGGCCTAATCACCCTCGGCGTTAAGTGTGGAGATATAAACAGTCCTCCGCGATGTGGGGCTCTGAGGCCCGACAGTAGCAAGAGCCCGTTCATTCCTATTGATTTGCCCGTATTGACTGCCATGTTTAAGGTATAGATTTTTCTATTTAAAAATCTATATCGACAATAATCTGGTGTGTAAGCGCCCAGTGTTGACTGATGCTAGCCTGTAATTGACAGCGTGTAACATGTCGGTACTGGGGAGGGAGAGGTCACAAGGCGAGGAGAGGCATGCTGGGGAGGCTGGCATGCGTGGCTGGGACAGAGGGAGCGGGATCTGGGAGCAGGAGGTAGAGAAGGACTGGAGAGGAGGAGGAGGGTGGTGATCACCTCTGTGATGCAGGAACTCATCTTCTGACAGCAAGGATTCTTCAAAAGAACAAAACAAACCTGTTTGTGCACAATTGGTCATGCAAATGTTGCATATGTCAAATTTAATTGATGCACTTACTTTAAAAAAAAAAAAATTTACAAGCTGTATTTTCAACGTGCACACCAGCTTCACATTTCTCATCCCTGGAACAGCAGTGGTCGCTCTTGTCTTCCTGTATCTATCTGAATAACCTAATGATCCTCCCTCTCCCGCTCAGGAGGGCTTATTAAAAGCAGCTCTGATGAGATAACTTAATTGTGTGCATACTGGGTATCCTGGTAGGTATTAGAGCTAAGCGCCTATAGGTATCCATGGATTCTCTTATCGGATCTCCATCCTTTCCCAAGGAGGCCGACAGTAATGCACTGATCACCATTGGCATCATTATAGCCGGTATTATTAAGAGGGGGGAAAAAAATCCAGAAATCAATACAGGATACCTTTTGCAGCGGTAGTGAAAACGAGGGAGCTGGGGGGTGGGTGGTTGGTCGGGTGGGAGGCAGGAGGGAGGGATTGAGGGATGGAGGGAGGTGCGGGGGTGGGGTGGTGATGTGTGAGTAGTAGCGGGTCCTCTCTCGCCTCAATGTTGCGGCCAGCCTAGTGGCAGATCGCTACAATCCTGGAGGGAGCCGGGTCGAATGAGCTATTGGGGTTCCCAAATAATAACGGGGGACAAACAGACAGACACAAAAAGACACACAGACGGATGGACGGAGATAGGCAAGTGTTCCGATAAAACGCGACACCACAGTCGGATTCTATAGCTGCGCTTTCCTATTTCCGTTGTTTTGTGGTTATTTTTTTTTTGTTATTATTATTTTGAAATATTTATTTATTTATTCCGAGCATTTATTTATTTATTTATCTATCGATTGATTGCGTTTTAATTACTGCCTTGTGACAGAGCGCGAGGGAGGAGGAGCGTCAGGGCCAAGCGCGCTCGTTGTGTTTGTGTGTGTGTGTGTGTGTGTGTGTGTGTCTGTGTGTGTGTGCGCGCGCGCGTTATCTGCGTGTGTGTATGTGCGCCTCCGCGAAGTCTCTCTCTCTCTCCCCCCTCTCTCACCCCCTTCCTCTCCTTGTTTATTTATTCGCCTTTAATGAAGCTGTTTAGAATAACGCGATCGGCAGCTTTCCGCGAGTGGATGAACGTCTTCTCCATGTAGCCTTCATGCAAAGCAACGAGGAGCCGGAGCGGCGTGCAGCTAGAGACCAAATACAATAGATCAAACCAAATACTACAGAACCCCCCCCCCCTCCCCCCTCCTCCTCCTCCTCCTCCTCCTCCCCTCCCCATAAAATACTTCGTAACTTCTGCAGGTCTTGTCTGTTTGCTATGTGTCATAGTTTTAAATTGCAAAGCGAAAACCAAAGCGAAGCCCGGCTGATGCTCCAGGAATAGGCAAGCGACTGTTCTCATGCCTTCTCACACCTTACAGGAAACATTACTTGGTTCAGGAGTGAGAGGATAAAATAAGCTCCCGGGCCTCTATGTTTACTCAAGGAGAGCGCTCCAGCGGTGCAGAGGAAAGCGGAGAGGTGCAGGTGCCTCCACCACAGACTGCTGTCCTCAGAAAGAGACCACAATAGGCCTGCAAACACAACTTTTTTTTTTTTTTTCTGGTAGCCTGCAGAGAAGTGAAGGTCCGATCTCCTCTCTATCCGTCTGTGTGTGTTCGTCTGGACTGTGAGCTTATACTGCTGCACTCAAGGGACCATCCTATATATGTTCTATGCACATTTACACCAAAACTGACGCCGGCCAACAGTCCACACGTGTAAATAAAAGTGCGCAGCTGGGGCTACATGTGCACACACCTAAACGGCGAATGTTGTGAGCTCTCCATACCAAATATTCCCAGCACACTGTCTACGAGAGAAGCGGACGAAGACGCCGAAGCTTCTTCAGCGGAGGACAGAGATCATTATACTTCTGTCACGTCAAAACAAGAAGCCGGAGGAAGATCATGTTTGTTCCCTTGCCGGTGCCGTTCGTGTTTCAGAGAACTGCCCCTGACCTCAACGCCTGGCGTCTCAAATCCCCTCTGGCTCTCCGCTCCAACTCCGGTAAGACATTTTTTCCTCCTCTCCCTGCTCACGTCTCCTCCTCCTGCTCCATCTCCGTGCATATCGGCCCGGCCGCGGCGCGCAGAGCCGCCCCTCCTCGCTCGGTGCCGAGGCGCAGGCAGCTGGCACACACACACACACACACTTACACACACACACACTCCCTCTGAAAGGTTTGGAGTCCTTCACACTTTGTTGAAATTTAAAGAAGCGTCTTTCCCCCCGCACTGGTGCGATCAGACTGATTAAAAAAAGAAGAAGAAAAAAAGATGATTGTAAAATGTCCGGATTTTTTGCTGTCCATACGTGGAAACGGTGCGACGCGCGTCCAGCGGCGTGCTGCTCAATGTCCACGCCGCCCGTGTGCTCCTTTCTCCGCGTATTTTGTCTCTCCTGCCGCCGTCCCCGTCCTTCCCCTCTCCTCCACTGCCTGCGCCTGAGCCTCAGCCTCCGACTCTCCCCAACTAGACTCTCGGCAGGCAGGGAATATTCATGCCAACTTATCGATCCTGCGGAGATCGATTCCTGGGCCGGTGGAAGCAGAGAGAGGGGGAGATAGAAGGAGAGAGTAGGAGCACGGAGGACTACGATTATTAGAGAGAAGGGAACAAACTGTGTTCCCTCTTATTTTATTTCGGGCTGTTTTGTGCTTTATTCACACACACAACTTGTCAGTGACTCGCTGCGCGCTCACCGAGCCTCTCCGCTTTTTGCGCATGCAGGTTACAGCTGACATGGCTCGCACCTTTGTGGAGCCCACTGTAAATAGACTTAGGGCGACTCCATCTCTCTGTCCCATTGCTTGCTCGGCTTCAGCACGGTTGAGCGAAGGAGCAGAAGGAGTGTGGAGATGGGGAGGGGGGAGGGCTGAAGCCGGGGCGCCGTCTGCGTTTCATCTGCGCTCAAGTGGAAGAAAAGGACGCATGGTGGGAGCAGCCAGACCGGCTTCCGCCTGACACGGACTGTGAGAGAGCTTCAGCTCAGTCTCCAATGTTTGTCAGGCGTGCAACAGCTGCTTGACTTACTTAGCAACTTCTTTGTGCACACTTTGGCTAAAGTGTGCATATTGGAAACCTTAATTTTGTTCCTTTATTTGCCACGCATTTTGAAAGTTTGTCACTCAACTAATCAACACACAATGTGTGTCATGGTTAAATGTGTGTGGCATGCACCTTGGCCGGTGGATGGGCTCTTAAAGGGCCAGCCTTACCACCCACCCCACTGCATAGCTCCCCTCTCATTTCCAGATCAGTTCAAGCCCATTTGATTTCAGAGCAGCTGAGCTTCACCCTTACTCCACATACTCAGTCAACAGTGCAGAATATCTGACAGTGAAGGGATAGGTGATAGAGGGGCAGAGGGAAAAAAGAGTGAGGGGAATGAAAGGGACCTGTTACCCGCCATATCTCTAGAGATGTACACAGAGAGGAAGAGGGAAGGGTTGTTGGAGGGAGGATGAGGCAAAGGAGCAGGGACTGGGGAGGAGGAGTTTTCGTGCTCCACACGTTGAAAAATGGTGAATGTCAGAATGAGATAAAAAAAAAATGTGGAAAGAGAGAGCAAGAGAGAGAGAGAGAAGCAAGTGAAAGTAGGAGCAGATGACAGAGTGAAAAACGAGGAGGGAGAGGAAAACCCAGTTTGAGCTCGAGAGGTGAGAGTAAACCATGGATGAGCCATTATGTTGCAGTGTCTCAGGCCAGGGCCAGCATCTGAATAAGCAGGCAAAGTGATGGGATGTGTACACCGGCTGCTGAATTCCTTAGATGGCAGGATAACGGTGATTCACAATGCTATGCTGATTTTATTCTTTTGATAACACAGTACAGGGTGCTGTCCTTTTCAGACTTTGAGGATTTGCCGCTAAAAGAGTGTGCAGGGTCAGCCGAGCATCTCAGGAACAAACCAGCGCTGCACTGTGTTTTCTTCAAGATTAAGACATCAGGAAACTTCAAAGATCAGTGTCACCTGAAAGTTTCTGGACAAAAACAGACCCACCACTGAGGTGTTTTTCAGTTACTTGATGTCTCGCATCAAGTTGTGCCCCTGAGTTCTTTTCTGCACTTTACCAGCTCTCGCTTGTAATTCATAAAAAACTTTTCATTACCAACGCACTGCCATGGATTTTGGGGGGTTTGTAGTGCTCCAGACTGAGATCTCCGTTAACTTGCCTCTTTGACTCCTGGCAGCTCCTTGACTCCTCTGCATTAAAGCTGCGTGCGAGGTCAAAGGTCAGAGCAGGAGTGTTTGACTCAGCCCCACCTGACCTGTCTGTGGCCCCTGTGTGTTCATTCTCTTTCATGTTACAACAGGCCTCGAGCGCTCATGCACAACCCCTGTGGGGGGGCACACACACACACACACATACACACACACACACACACACACACACACACACGTGCACTGTCATGAAACACACGTACCATCATATACGACGGCAGCATAAAGCGTGTTAGATCGTTTTCCACCTGGATAGCACGCTGCTCTAACTGATCCCGGTTTTGTTCTATTTTTAATGGCATTGTGTCTGTGAAGGTACAGGTCAGGGCTCGTGTGAACTCCTCGTGTGTGCGTGTAGTAAAGTGGTTTGTGAAGCCATCAGCATTAACTGGTGTATGAAAGTTTAATGGGACATAGAGGAGAAACCGCAGGTTTCCCACACAGTGCAGGACTTGATATGATATGATATGATGAGACATCAAGGAGACTGGAGACTACTTTTCTCTTTCTCCCTCTTTTCCCTCTTACTTTCTCTCTCTCTCTCTCACACACTTACACAGTCACCTACATTCACTTCATCTCAGCTATGCACCTTCTGTCACACACCATTAACCACCATCATCTACCATATACTGTCTAATGCAGGCTCTTTCATACACACGTACACTCACATTCAAACACACACACACACACACACACACACACACACACACACACACACACACACACACACACACACACACACACACACACACACACACACACCTCAGATTTCAGAGATCCTCATAAGGTGCTTTGTGCATGTCAGATAGAGGAAAATTTAACCATACAGTTATTGATATTTGTGGTCCGAATAACATTTCCGAGAGCTCATCTGGTCTTTTCATTTCTGTGCAATGTCTTCCAATAAAATGCTCTGTCTTATCCATTAATCAGCATGTCTTCAGCTCTACGTCTGTGCTTCTTGGCTACTTTTAGGGCATCGCGACATGCATACGGGCCACGAGAACATGATGTAAAACCATGCATGCGCTCACTCATTTGCTCTGTGTGTGTGTGTGTGTGTGTGTGTGTGTGTGTGTGTGTGTGTGCGCGCGCACAACCATGAACAACGTGCAAACTAGTGTGTGTAGGTATAGATCGGTTTGTGGAGGGGAACGTGCAAGTCGCAGTGTTAACATGATTGCAAATGACAAAATGTCAACCTGGGTTTGTTAGCAACATAATGGGGAATCAATAGACACGAGAAAGATGTCAATACTACATGCTTTATTGCATTAAGCTACCTCTCTCCTTCTCTGTGGCCCTCTCTCTCTCTCCTCTTCTTTCCCTTTCCCTCCCACTCTCTGCTCTGTCACTACTCTCTCTCTCTCTCTCTCTCTCTCTCTCTCTCTCTCTCTCTCTCTCTCTCTCTCTCCCCGTCTCCCTCTCTCCCTCTCTCCCTCTCTCCCTCTCCTCCCCTCTCTCTGTGGTAGTAGAATTAGATTGCAGTATATGAGGCAGCCAGAGGGTTCTGAATGCAGCAGGCTGATGGCACAATGCTTCAGGAGCTAATGGGCTATCTGTTCGTCTATTTACGTATATTAGGCTCACGTAGATGCCTACTACACAGTTTGGCAATGTAACGAGGACCAGGGGAGACGCACTTGTGACGTCTTACGTTTAATTGAAACATTTTTGCAATGGGACAAACATCGTCATCACAGGGAGTTACTAAAATTACTGATCAACATAAAAGTCCATTGAGTGGCTCTATAATTATGTCCTTCAGGTAACAGCTTTGTTTTAACATACGGTGTGTAGTATTGGGAATTCAGCGCTTCGTGTGGTTTTGGACTAATCCAAACAAATCCATCCTGTGATGATGACATTAGTAATGCTGTATTATATTATTTGTGTTCAGAGAGGGTTTTGAAAATTCCTTATAATCCTATTACCTTTTACTGGATTTTCACAGGTGTGCATACGTGTCAGTAGGTTGTATTTATATATAGAAAGCGGATGTGTTTGTGTACGCTGATGTGTGTGTGTGTGTGTGTGTGTGTGTGTGTGTGTGTGTGTGTGTGTTGGTGGGGACTAATGTAGTATTAATGCTGATGCGGTCCCACGGCTCATTAGCAGTAGTGAGTGGTATTGAGTTTCTCCTGGGGAACAGGAGAGCTGAGGACACACACATACAGTATATCCTCATCAACCTTTAGCATATTAATAACCACACACACACCCACACACACACACACTGATCGCAGCACATTTGTGCACACACTGTGTCACCTGACAATGACCTTTTCAAACTTGCATTTAAACATGCATATTCAGGCTCAGACACTGGGAGCCACATACACAGGAGAAAATTATACAAACATGTTGACTGAAAGACCTTCATTAGAAGCTTATGTAGTCCATCTATCTTTCTCGAATGTGTTCAGTAGATAGGCATCAGAATAAGGTCCATTGTTAAAAATGGGCGCAGCCACGCTCGTCTCATTGTTCTTGATGAATGTAAAAAATTGTTTATATAGATAATTCTTGTGGAGCGTGATATGATATTTTATTTTTTAATTACATTGCCATATCAAGGGTGGCAATGTTTCATATTAAAACCGTTCATCATCCCACATATCTATGAGAATTCCTCAGCTAATAAGGAGGACAGACCCAGCATTTTTTTCATACTGTAGTAGGAACAACACAAAGCCGACAGCAAAGCTGGAGACCAGCCCAAAGAGCACCAAACAGAAAAATGTGGTAGTAACGAGTCTCCGTTTCTTGCACAGTTTTCACGTTACCCTCACACACTTGTCCTTTTACTCAACAAATGAGAAGTACAGTCCGTGGACAGCTGCCTCTCCTATCACCTGGATGAGGCCTTGCCAAAGTTGTGTGAAAAGAGGTCAGAAGAGTTTTGTGCAAACACGCCTGAACAATTAGACGGTGCATTCTACAGATAAAGTGAATGTGATTACAGAAATGTTACATTTTACAAGCACTAATTGGCACTCGCACAAACACAGACTCACACCTGGAGGAATCAGTTTGTCCAGCTGGTCACTGCGTATCCTGAAATACAACCCACCATTAGTCCACACGGCCTGAGTGAGAAGGTCACTTAATCAGGCCAAGAGACCTTAATCACCCAGCAAACACACACAGCGATGGCTGGATGAAGTGTGTGTGCGTGGGCAGTTAATCAACACATCAGCAGGAAATAAAAACATACAAATCAGCTGGCCCCAACCTAGATATTGATTTATACTTCTTTCTGTGAGTCTCGTTGCCTCTCCTTATCTTTCCTCCAATAACACACACATGATGTTTATACAAAAAGCTCCACAACACTTGACCCCAGCACGGGGGGACATCTCCGTCTTGAGTGTGTGCAGTGGTGGCCTGGCGTTGATCAGGGCTGGAGTGGGCATCGCCGCATGTTGCCAATCACCCGCACCAAAGCAGGCCGCCAAGACAAGCTCTGGATCTCCTGCTGACTATATTGAACACTTGATTAACCGATTTCACATGATTTCTCACCCAAGACTGGCTGATTTATTCAAACATCCGGGTGAAGTGTCGGTGACAGGCTCCCCGCATTCCCCTGACCAGTGGGACAACACATTCATGCCTTCTCTGGTGGCAAAATATGCAGGATGTGTGCAGGCTATTTGCTGACAGCATTGTGCTCTCATTTACAGACCAACAATATGTTTTCACAAGCCGCTGTCGTTTTTTTGTTGTTCATTGCTGCAGGCTGTCACCTCTGCCACCCTGCTCATGTGCTAGTACATTTAGATAATAAAAAAGACCAATAAAAACCAGGGGTTTGATTGGGTGTCTCCCCTTAGCCCAGCGGAGCGGACAACTAAATCAGGGGTCCTTCTCTCCATTTCATTTAGCTGATAAGATTTATGGTAATGAAGGGGTCCTATTAACCTTTGGGGTTCCACTGCTGTCCTTCAGACTGAGGGTGGATGAGAGTGCTTACCGATCAGGTTTTGAGGCCGAGGCAGTCAACATATCTACTTTAAGCAATGTCACATCATGGCAAATGCATCCTCTGGAGTACAACACACACACACACACACACACACACACACACACACACACACACACACACACACACACACACACACACACACACACACACACACACACACACACACACACACACGCACACACACCAAAGTCTCTCTCTTCTTTAGCGAGTGGAATGCATGTTTAATCTCTGTTCTCTCTTTTTCTGCCTTTTCCCTTTTCTTCATCCCTCTATCCTCCCCGCACTCCATTGTTCTTTCTACAGCAGTATTTTCTTCTGAAATTAATCTGTTGTACTCCACCACCTCTTCTCCCTCTTGTCTTGTACAGTCTCTCTCACTCGGCCTTACTCTTAGAGGTACGTAGTCACAATCTTTTTCTCCTTGGCGCCAGGATACATAAACACAGCACAGTTACTATATATATATATATATATATATATATATATATATATATATATATATATATATATGTGTGTGTGTGTGTGTGTAAAACTTTCATTTGTAATGAGTTACTTCGTATTGGTTTTTCTTTCTACCTCCATCAACGCCAATTATAATAACTAGGTGTCTTTAAACATTATGGAGCAGAAATAAACGGGGGGTGACAGAGGGGTAAACCCCTCCTTCCTCTGTACATGGGCTGCACCCCTCCATCCCTTTGTCTGCTTGTAAAGGGGACAAGGGAGGAGGTTCAGAGCAGGGGGTGCCGAAGGACTGACTAAGTGACCTCTCTCTCCCCTCTCTTTTGACGCGCCCATGTTCTGTCCATTTTGTCGTGCACGTCCCTCTCCCTCCCTCCTCTTTCATACTCTTTAGTTCCCCCTTTTTTCAGCCTGGTTAAGTCGCCATGGCTGTTGGCCTCATATGTCCTGTTTTTTCTGCTCTCTCTCTCTCTCTCTCTCTCTCTCTCTCTCTCTCTCTCTCTCTTCCTCTGTTCTCACGTCTTTGGCAACAGCAGCCTGGTTGCCAAAGTGTCTGTAGGACGCATTAAGGCCCATAAAAGCCTAGTCTGCGGTCGCACTCTTAACCACCAGTCAGAGGTAGTGTACAAAAGTGACTTTAAATGAGTCTGTGATTACCCTAGAACATGAAGAGATACTGAAGTGGCCAAGAGAGTGTGAGACAAGGCCAGAGCGATGGATAGAGGGCAAGAAAAGCGCGGCTCTTTGGTGTTTCTTGAGTCTCCTAAGGAAAATTGAATAGAGATGAATATTTGTTTCTCCCACAGCTAAGAGCTAAAAAGCATATCTGAGTGGAACCACTGATGACAAGTTCTAATCCAAATTTCCTGGCGCCCTCCCCCTATGCCATAACCTGCTCATCCCTCCTCTCCCCGTCACCCCTCGTCCTAATTGGCCACATGCTGCCATGAGTGACAAGTGTAATCATCAGTCAAATTATGATGGGGGAATAAGGTGGAGGCGGGGGGGAGGTGGAGGAGGAGGAGGAAGAGAAGAACAGCAGAAGGTGGTGATGGGGGGGGGGGGGGGGGGGGGGGTTGAAAGGACATGCTTTGATCAGAGATAGAGAGGGGGTGCGTGGGCAAACAGACAGAACTACATGGAAACCTGCTGTCCACACACCTGCTGCTTCAGAGATGGGCAACATTAGCACCCTTAGACCTCTGTGTTTCACAAAAACATCACAGCCCCACTTTCAAGCCCCGTGTGGCCACAGTCAATGCAAAAGTGTTCATTGTCTGACTTTATATCACAAATAGTGTTACAGTTTACAGTTACAGTTACAGTTCAACTTGAATCTCCATCTTTGCCTTGTTTACAATTGCTACTCACAAGAGAACAATGAAATCACAGGGTGCAGTGTAGCTGCACACGGTTTAATTCCCTCTCAGACGCACCAGCCAGGTCCACGTTATATTTGGATACACTCTACCACTGAGAGCAGATGTTAGCTTTCCAGCCAGCTAATGAGGTTTACAGTAATTAGGAGTGCTGATGAAGCGCTTTGATTCCCCGGCTGTGGCGGCCCGCTCATTAGCGGCTAGCTAGCTAGCGCTGCAGCAGGCGCGCCAGTCACATCCTATTAGGCGGCTCAATGTACACTCTGAATTAAGAGCAGGAGATTAAGTGGAGATGAAAACTGTCTGCGTACACACACACACACACAAATACACGCACACACACACATACACACATGCACATATGCACATACGCATGCACATAAACACACACACATAAAAGTTTACACTGTTTTAAAAAAAAAAAACGGCAAGTAAATCCACATATACTCACTCTG
>NC_137639.1:20274361-20281861 GCF_963383615.2 Lipophrys pholis | reverse complement strand
ATAGAGTAGCTCGTGGAACAAGAGTTAAAATACTCCCAGAGTAGCATCAGGTCATCTTTCACACTGTAAGTGCACAGGCCAGGATAAACAGATTGGGTTGTATTGGTTTTCAGCAAGCCGCTTGTGTCTCAGCATTTGCTTGTGAAAATAAAGATGGAAGATAGGTTTTCTGTTCCTGGTTTGAAGTAACTTTTGGCCACGTGGAAGCAGGGAAGGGTGTGTTTGTGTGTGTGTGTAAAGAGTTCAACTTGAGGGGCCAAGTAGAAGTGAAATAAAGGCTGCTCCAGATTCCCCTTTATAATATTTCAGTATTAAAGAGGGACGTCGTTAACAGTCACCTGTTTGTAGTTCAGTTAGTGTAATAGTTTCTGCATTTATTGGCTAAATTGATTAAATCTCTATGTGAAGCGCTCTTCTTCATTTCCCTCTGTCAACATTAATGGGTTGAACATGCTGACTTGGTTACGTTGTTCTGCTCAGATAATGGAGCTGTTCAACGGTGTCCTGAAGTTCTTGAAATGTGCAAAACAAAGTATCGGTTTTCACAATTATTTCATTATCGCAACAGTGAAAATGTACAGAAATATACTCAAAGTGAATTACGCAATAATTGTAGTGACACACTTCTTGTTCACATTGCTTCCACGTTCCTTTTTGTATCCCAATAACAATGGCGGGCTCACAGGCGATGTTGCCCCCATGGAAGCTCTGCCCCTCCTCAGACGCTTTGTACATTCTTAGATTCATGGAGGCTCATTTTGTGAAGAACTTGTAAATTGGTGCTCTTGATGTCCATCAGCTGTTTGTTTATACCATCAACTGACTTAAAAAGTACTTATATTTCTCGATGATTGACACAGTTGAACCGTGAAAACACAAGGGACGACAACAAACAAACAAGCAAAACAAAAAAGAAAAATCAATTGCAGTGCTTGATTGGTTCAACAAAATCCAACATGTTGTGTTGGATTAAGACTTAGTCCAGCATCCAAACCAAAGAGAATCGCTAAAAGAACATTAGACTTGCCTAAAAAGTGACTTTTCTCTGTCTTGTCAGTTGTATGCCAAAAGAAAGAGAGTTAGGACAAAGCATCTCCTTTTATAAAGTGATGTTAAACTGCAGCAGCCTCTTTATGAAGATCCACGTCCTGCATGAAGACAGATTTGAGGAGTCATTTAAATTCTTTTAAAACCGAAGTATTCTGATTACCCCCCTCCTATTGTTTGGGAAGGTTTTCTGATGGTTACGGAGGAGAGGGAGTGCAGTATTGTCAGCGATGGACAGGATAAAACATTTGAAATGAGGCAGAGGGACACAGAAGAGGGGCAGATTGAGGAGATGTTGGCGAAGGGGGGGGGGGGGGGGGGGGGGGGGTGAAGAGAGGCGAGGGGGGGGGGGGGGGGCAGACAGACAGGCAGGGGGAGCGATTATAGCAGGGTTTATGTATGAGCTATTGATTGAGTCGGTGGTGACTTCTTGAGTGGTTAATTCGGGAAGTGAGAGCGATAGAGAGAGTAACTCACTGACCAGAGGGGGGGGGGGGGGGGGGGGGGGTGAAAGGGGGGGGATAAAGAGAGAAGGCAGAGAGAGAGACCGCGATGAGGGGAGAGATGGAGGAAGAGAGAAGCACATTTCCTCAGGTACGGAAAAAAACAAAGTACAGTTTTGCAAGGAATTATGGTCTGTTTTTTTTATTTATTTATTAAACACTCGTAATAATAATGTGCCGTTAGTGACGATATATTCAACTTTTTTCTTTTACATTTCTTGTGACCTCTGAAGAGATAACTCCATCCCTTTTCACTGGTCCAAACATCACAATACAAAAGTACTTTTCCTTTCTGTGTCTTACACGCTACGTGAAAAAAAACACCTCATAGACAATAAACAAACAAAAAAAAGTACAAACTTGGAATTTTGCGCGTTGTGGCTCACTCTGGAAGAAACTGTTCCAAAGAGACTTGAACAACAGTAAGAAATTAAAATAGATTATTTAGAAAAATTTAAAAGATCTGCAAAGCCATCATGAGGAAGAAAGGGGGAATAAGCAATATTCAACAATTTCTTTTGAGTTGTTGTAAGCAGGCCACACTGACATCCCGAAACAAAATAAAAATCTAGACTGTATTTTTCTACAAACATTCCAGACACACACACACATATGAACACACTCTCAAACACACACACACACACACACACACACACACACACATCCAGAGACAGATGTTTTGCTCTCTCTGATGGCTTGAACAGAAAGAATGAGGATCAACATCTTAGATCAGAGAAGGTGGAAGCAGGTGCTTGAGTGCATCCACAGAAGGATTTCAGGTTTGAGCTGTGTCTTATTGAAATGTCAAATGGAAGAGATGTGCCCAATTTTTGATCAGAAGAATCACTCCCTCAAAATCATGTTTGTGCATAATTTTCCTAAAATAGATACACTAGCATGTGACCTTTATAGACTTGTCCAATCAGCCAAAAACTATTATGTAAGTAATGCAAATCTACTTGTTCTGGATGCCTACCTGTTTAGATCCAGGATTTTGAAATAGAAAAAATGTTAACCAGAAGTTTATTGGTTTGAAGCCCACTGCCCACAGAGGTCACAGCTGTGGGTCATTGAGCAAGGCATTAATGCCCACCTGCCTGTGTCAAGATGGGTATCTCGTGCAAAACGTGTGCCTCATGTCTGTGTGTGCCTAACAAGGTTGTTTTCCAGCAACTTTTATTTTTATGTTTGCACAATTTCAGATATCAATAGAAGTTTGTTTTCCATGTTTCTGCAAAAGGAATTCTGTTTGTACACCTTTATCTGTCCCGATGCTTCACTGAGAGGACTTGTTGAGTGGTTCAGAGTTCATCAGACTCACTTATCAATACACCCGTTTACTGTAATTATAAGACAAATCAACCTCTCACATTTAAAAGCTATAGGTTACAGAATGTGTTACGTGTGTGCGCGTGTGCATGTCCGCGTAGTGTCTCTCGGTTTTGTTTGCTGGTAGGATATCCTGCAGTCAAATTCCTAAAAGCTAAGCGCGTGAGGGGGCTACGTGGGTTCTGCACGCACGTGTGTGTGTGTGTGTGTGTGTGTGTGTGTGTGTGTGTGTGTGCGTGTGTGTGTGTGTGTGTGTGTGTGTGTGTGTGTGTGTGTGTGTGTGTGTGTGTGTGTGTGTGTGTGTGTGTGTGTGTGTGTGTGTGTGTGTGTGTGTGTGTGTGTGTGTGTGTGAAGGTCAGCTCGCCGGCGCAGTTTCTTTTCCTATTTCTCTTCCCTCTCGCGCAGGTTTTGATCTCTCAGCCGCGAGATCAAAGGCGCTCTCTGGCTATTAGTCAGCGCGAGCCATTGATCCCTCATCGATCCACGCGAGACACAGCCGCCCCGTGAACACCGCGCGAGGCTCCCCAAAGCTCCTCCCGTGCGTCGGGAAGAGAGAGAGAGAGAGAGAGAGAGAGAGAGAGAGAGAGAGAGAGAGAGAGAGAGAGAGAGAGGGCGAGTTAGAGCGAGAGAGAGAGAGAAGGGGAAGGAGAGAAGGAGGGAGGTGGAGCGATCTGTGTGTGTGCGTGCGCGTGTGTGTGTTTTTCTACTGGCGCGGGCAGAGCCAAACTCGAGCTTTTTCTTTGCCGCGGGACATGAAACAATGAGGCTCGAGCCGGTTTTAATAAAGCGCGCTTTCCCTCCTTTCAACTCTGGCGCGAGGCGGACGAGCCGGCAGCGGAGAGCGATCGATAATTAATGACGATGAATAATTTAACCCTATCGATTGATACTTTTTTTTCCCTCATCCTTTTTTCCCCTTCTTTTCCTTATTTTCTTAAGGCCGGCGTTCTATATCATACTGTTTTCACGCAGCCGACATCCTCATCTCCACTCAACTCTCCTTAAACTTGTTGGAGTTGTGCGCCTCTCATGCAAGTCTGAAACGCCAAGTTTCCTTATTTAGGCGATCAGAGGCTACAGTTTTCTATTTATGAGCCGAGCCAGACTGCAGACTTCACCTGACTTGTCTCTATGAATGAAACCGTGGCTATTAAAGTGATACACTTGCTGATATTGTTGAGCTTTCTCAGTGCAAAGATCAAAAAGCAGCACTGGACCTCCAATGCTACACAATTACAGCGTGACTAATTTACATTTCAAATCTATACCAATTATATCCAAAGCTGTTTTACTGAAACAGGTATGACACAGATAAACTTTGCCCTCAAACTATACCTGACTATTTCTTCGTGTTAACGTGAGGAACAGGTGCTCTTTTTAACTTTTGTCTGCACGTGTAAAACTTACAGTTGTGTGCAGAGTTTGGATTTATAATATACGGCTGTCTTCATTACACTCCCAATGAAGAAATAACTCCAGTAATACAAAAGTAATTTTTCCAAAGTCATTCACAGTGTTCTCAATTTGTGGGGAAAATTCATAGGAAAAGGCATCTCACTGCGCCCAAGATGTATTCCTGCCTCCCATCTCTCACTTTGAAAATCACTGAACTGCATTCACATTGTAAAATGTAAATTTAGATCTTTTAGAATGGGACTGGAGCGTGAAACAGAAAGGTTTAATGTTTGTTTTGATTCACTCATCACTGTTTAAAGTGGATTCTGTGTTTTGTTGTAGTGAGAATATTTTGCTATAAATTTATATATATATATATCTATATATAGATATATATATATATATATCTATATATATCTATATATATATATATATATATATATATATATATATATATATATATATATATATATATATATATATATATATATATATATATATATATATATATATATATATATATATATATATATAGATATATATATATAGATATATATAGATATATACATATATATATAGATAGATATATATATAACACACTTAGGTAAAAGTAAAAAGCACTTTTAAAAAATGCAAAAGAAAACAGATTGCTTGTTTCTATAACATTATCACTATCGCTTATAAAACTGTTTGTCACCATGAAATCTCCAGTTGAAAGACTAAAACTGATTTTTATTAATACTCAGAATTGCTGCTTTTTCCTATAAAAGATCATATGATAAATATAGTGAGGACAATTTAAATCTAAGCTGTGAATTACTTTTGTACAACTGTAACCAAGTAACATTTTTAGGCCGGAAAAACAGAAGCACTTTTGAAGGGGCCACACATTATAAAGTTATGTTGAACATTCAGGATTTTCATGCCCAGTTTAAGACAATAAACATTTTTCTTCTCTGGATCACAAAGTCTTTAACTTTCCCTCACATTGTTACGAGTCGTCATCTGTAAAGATCCAGTATTTTGAATGTTTGGAATAGAAACTACAAATAATGTGTTGAACAGAAATAATCACCTAAAGTACAGATGCAAGAACATTCTATTTAGCTTTACATCTAAGTCGCAGGTTCAGCATTTTATTGAAAAAACAATTAAAAATCTCAACATCTCAAAAGCAGATTTAAAAAATGTGTGTAAAACTGTCAAATGAAGCACCTTGGCAGTCTTTGATCTCACAGCCGAACAAACAACACACTGGCCTGGCGACTTCTCGCCACCACTGCGCCGCTGTATCTTTTCAAACTGGATTTCTCTGGCTGATACTCTGGCTGGGCAGCTCCGTCTGATGATAGCCTGTCTCGGTGCGAAGGACCCGGTATTAGCTTTGCCCCTGCCGTGTGGAGTAATGGGTGCTCTGTGGGAGAACAAGCAGAGGCTCAGTACTCCTGTAACTATACATCTTGGTTAAGTACACTGACAGTACTGCACTGCTGCCTGTTCCTATTACAGCGGCCCCGCTGATTTCTCACTCTTTCACATGACAGCATGATGGGTGTACGCAGTTCACGGGTACACAGCAGTGATCATGTGGAAATTTTCCCGCGATAAAAGTTGCAGTATGGCCGACATGGTGCTGGTGGAGGGAGGACCGTCACACTGTGCACATGCTAGTTTTACTAGGATTACCATACATCACTCTAAGACGATCAACCTGAATACAGTGATTTCCTACATGGAATAATGTTGCAAAAAAAGTGGATTTGGAAAAAAATTCAACAAGATGATCTTAAAGAAAATCTTATAACGATTTGTAATTCCCTCTGTGTTTTATAAAAAGTGACTGACATCTGTCTTTGATGTCAATTTCTAAGCAATTGTTTAGGTTTTGTTTTATGGCCAACCCATTTCACTTAAGGATACGTTAAAGAAGTGGAGAAATAGTTTAATTGTTTTATAATATTTTCAAAGTCATTCACAGGGTTTTGATGCTGCTTTTATCCACACTGGCTCACAATTGTAGCACACTAGAAAGAAGATTCAGAAGGCAAGGCTTCATACTTAGAGAAGAGGCTATTTCCTCTAAAGTTCTTATATTTTGTAATATATAAAAAAAAATATAAAGACTCATAATTGCCAAATGAGTATAAATCATGCCCGTCTAAGCATATATTAGTCTCAAACATTTCATAGTTACAGTGATATTTAACTGAATGTAATTACTTAGTTTCCTCTGTAGTCATAAACTAGGATTCAACATTGACTTTTCTCTTTAACACTTGGATAGACAGGGTGTTTTCCCTCTTCCTGACCGCCCTCCCCCCTTTCCTCCCTCCTCCTCCCTCCTCCTCCTCCTTCTTCTCTCTTCTATATCTCCCCTCCTCGTTTCTCCTCTCTCCTTCTTTCCATCTCCTAACAAACCCATAGCAGAGTCCCTCTGTTCTTCCACCCTGAGGCTGACCAGTGTGTCAGAGCTAACCAGGGAGAGGAACAGAGAGACGGAGAGACAGAGATAGTGGGAGAGAGAGAGAGAGGGAGAGAGAGAGAGAGACAGAGGGGGAGACAGAGAGAGAGAGAGAGAGACAGACAGAGCAGGTTCAGTTGGGCCTTTTTCAGGGGCAACCAGAAAAAGGAAGATGAGACAGATGTACAGAGTCCGTTTCATCTGGTGGAAAAAGAAAGCGGGAGAGGCCAGACTCTTCATGCTTCTCACATTTTGCTATCTTTTTATATCGTGACCCATCACTCTTTCCTTCTTTAGACAGCACTGGAGACATAATGTTGCCTGAATGTCAACCCCCCCCCCCATCCCCCTACCCCAGTAACTCTGCAGAATTTCAAAACATTGTTGGTACTATAGTATATTCCTCATACTGTTTCCTTTTCACTCCCATCAGTCGCCCACCAACCTTGGCATCACAAGTACGCCACTTCTGCTGTTAGGCCCGCTCGTACAGATTACTAGTCTTGTTGCAAGCTTGCATCACAGCGCATATCGGCCCGGCGCTGGTTGGGAGGGAGAAGTTAAGGTCCAAATACAGAAGTCAGACCTCAAGCTTTGTCACATCACTGGTTGTTAGAAACTGCACAGAAGCTAATCTGATCCAAATTTCTGGATTATTTAGGATACAGCTTTTTTTATTTACTTGGATTATTCCTACTTCAATAGAACGGTCTAAAGGTCGAAAGTTGTCCCACTCACCAGTTGATGTGGCACGAGCGTGATGAT
>NC_137639.1:20256861-20271861 GCF_963383615.2 Lipophrys pholis | reverse complement strand
TCAGATGTCGACATTTTAATGGAAGGACATACATTCTGAAATTGTTTCTAATCACGTCAAGTTTGGTGTGTAGTGTGAGCGCCCTTTGGTACTCCACATGAGACAAATGATATCTGTTATCGATCACATCGTTATGGTTTCTGTGAGAAGTCCCACATGAAAATGAGTTGCTGCGTCTGAAGATATGTTATAGCTCTGTTTGAACCCTGATGGCAACTTTGACCCATTATGGAAGAGTGAGCGGTGCAGACGGAGACATGAGATGGAGAGAATAAGATATTTTTGTAAGAAAGGGGAATGACGATAACGTGATTGATGCGGGGGGAAAACCGTGAGTGAGATGGGATGAATGTCAAGTCTGCATTTGAAGAAAGAGCGAGCGGCATGAAAACAAGGAGGACGAAGAACGGCAGGAGAGAGCAAGAGGGGCCACAATCCAAAGGCTTGAAGCGGGGTGAGAGCAAGCGAGAGAAAGAGAGAGAAAAGAGAGAGACGGTCAGAGGGAGAGAGAGAGGGGGGGGGGGGAGAGAGAGTGAGAAATGCCTGGAGTTAGCAATAATAATTTATACAAACACACCTTAATAATTCACGTTCCATTTCAATGCTGGAGGGAAAATCCAAAATTCACAGAGCATAATTAAATAGAGGCAGAGAGTGAAGGCAGAGATAGAGAGGCCAGCATTAAAGATACCAGTGTAGCAGCAGGGCATCTCTTCCATCTGAGCTTTGTAAAACAACCCTGATGAAAGTGTGATATCCAAACCACAGCCCGTCTCGTAGTCCTGCCGTCTGTCATGGAAACACTGAAATCAGCCGACGTTCCTGTCAGCAGATGTCTATATGCATCTAATTTGCAGCACATTGTCATTTATAAGCTCCCATTTAATAACGCAGCCCACCCCCCTTTTCGCTCTCACACACACACACACACACACACACACACACACACACACACACACACACACACACACAGGTTACGGTGCACATGAGCATCGTGAATGGGTGAAAATCAACAGATTGGTTCATGCACACTTGCGGTAATTTATTTCACAGAGGATTGTTAGCGACTTTCAAAAAAAAGCTCAACTCTTATTCCGAGTGCACCTCCAAAATAATCACAGTTGATACAAATTGCTGTCCATGAATACTGATATAAACAACAAAAACACAAGCCCAAGTCTACTCCTGGGTCCAAAGTAAGCAAGTAAGAAAGGAAAAATAATGTGCTTTTTTTCCCCCCACTTTTAATTTAGCAAGTTTTTTACAAATAAAAAAGAGAAATGTGAATAAAACTGCAATCGTGAGAACAATAATAAAAAAATTGATAATGATAGTGATTAAGAAATTGCACTATTTTCTCTCCACTTGATTCATTGTTTTGACCGCTGTCATAGAGCCTTTGATTTCTTCATGGAGTCACAGTAAGTCAATTGTTCCATTCAGCACAGCTCCTCAACAGTGGACATGTTTGAAATGTCTTATATTCTATTTGCACATACTCGCGGTGTATTTTTGGCACAATACTTCTTTGGGTGACGTTAAAAGCACACCAGTGTGTTTGATTTACTTTCAGATGATCACGATATTCAAGAGGATTTGTATTATTGTCACATTTTCTATTAAACTATTTTTCAAAACTCAGTCTTTACATTTATAAGTTCTCGGGTGCACTGGAGAGGCTCTTATTGTTTTCTTGAGTTTGTTTTTTTTTTGTCTATATTTTCTTGGATTTCTTTTACAACAGTTTTGAAGGACATTTGTTATACTTTTTAGCTTACGATGATATTTAACTTTCATTATCAGATGATCACATTATTTTACCTGCAGTTGTCTGTTTATGTCACATACATTCTGAGTCAGTTTAAAGAGATGTTGTTTTTTTTAGTAATAGTTTTTTTAAATGTTTACTTATGTTTCGCTACAATTTGAGAGACAGTACTGTAGTTTATAGTTCAGAACACATTACTGAGAACACCAAAAAATGTTATATGTAAAGGTGATGCATTTTCAGTTGAATAAGCCATGTAAGTATTGACTTCAATGGTGATAATTATCCTAAATATAATGTATGCCACTTGTAGGCCGGGGTATCTGTGTAGTATTTTTAATCTTTGACCACTATTGAATGGCTAACTATTGTGTATATTACATTTCTTAATTTCTGTGTTTGTTTATGTTGGTTCCGATTCCGAGTCTTGAAATAAAAATTGGAAGATAGAACACGTAATAACCTATTTTAAGAATATCTATTTATCGAATTTATTCAGTTTAATAAGTCACCCATAAGTTTTCCCGTTCTTGGAGACCATTAAACCAAACCCTGTGTAACTTTCAACCAAACTTGGCACACAGAGTCTCGACTCAACGGTGTAGTCTCTACTTTTCACAAACTCCAGCATGGAGAAAACCAAACCATGTTCTATATTTAAAAGCACTATTTTTAATGTATAATGTGGCTCAGCTTTTAAGTTGGCTTTCAAAAGTCTTATTTAATTCCTCCTGTTCATAAATGCACTATAGGGATGTCCACCACCTTGCATCAGACGCAGCCTCGGGTGGCTACACAAGATCACATCCATCAAACACCTGATCTCTACCAAAGACATATGAAACATAACCTTGCTATATTTCACATCGATTTACGGTATGATTTTGAATTCATCTTGCACCGTTAGACCCTTATGCAATACCTCCATTTTCAACAAAGTTTACTCTCTACAACTTCTACTCACAGCAGTGAAACCTGTTGGCTGGCTGATTCCTCGTTTTCTGGGAGACGCCAGTATCTGTTTTTCTGGTTTCACTTGTATAAAACTTGTGTTTCTTCTCTGTTTTGTTCCAGGTGTTGTGGAGGCATGGACTGTAACTGCGTCAGTGATCTGCTACTCCCCCCTGTGCCCGCCCTTTGGACACCAGGTCAGTACGGCTGAACTGTGACTGGACACCGGTGATATCGCTCTGGTCGGGCTTGGTTCCGTTAAATGGGCTCGAGGTTTCGACTGTATGCGTGCAGAATTTTTCAAATGAATCATTAATCCTGTTCCAAACCAAGAGTGTTAATTGGGTAAAAACCAGACAACCAAAACAACCAGATACCCCACTGATAAAACTTGATAAACATCACCATCATCATGCTGAATTCCATGTGAAATATTCATCTATTTAAAAAGATTTACCATACACATGCACATTGCCAAGCAGATTGAATTTCTGGTGGTAATTGGTTCTATATCTCATATTTTTACAAGGCTAGTTAGCGCCAGATTCACTTTGGACTGAGTCAAAAAAGCTCCTTAACTTCATCCATGATGTGCATGTAGTTGGCTCTTAAAATGCAGACATGAGCAGCATCAATCAGATCTCTCCCAGCGAGCTGTCATCATCCCACTGACCAATCTGTTGAGGCTAGCGGGCATTAGCTCAGACTAACATTGCTCAAGGCACGTGCTGTGATATTAAACACATCATCCCTCACCACCATCGCCCATCACTCATTCTGACAGCTATCCCCCCCAGCGAGCGGTGGGACAAATGACAGGGCCGGACCTCATCCACCTCCTTTTCCTGCTCCCTCTGCCCAGGGTTCGCCTTCCCAGACTGGGCTTACAAGCCCGAGTCGAGCCCCGGCTCCAGGCAGATCCAGCTGTGGCACTTCATCCTGGAGCTGCTGCAGAAGGAGGAGTATCAGGGGGTGATCGCTTGGCAGGGGGACTACGGCGAGTTTGTCATCAAGGACCCGGACGAGGTGGCGCGGCTGTGGGGGATAAGGAAATGCAAACCTCACATGAACTACGACAAGCTGAGCAGGGCACTGAGGTGGGTGGTGTGCTTGAATGTCAAGCGCTGTTTACATACTGTGTTACTACCCTCGTTGGATTTAATCCTCACTCCACATCTCTCTTTTAAATAAAAATGGAAAGATAAAGGTGGGACTTTTCCTGGGGAACGTCAATATCCTCAATTTCTCCTTATCTGTGGACATCCTAATGGAAAGTTCACCATTGAGCTGCCAAATAAAAAATTCAATAGGGATTTCAAAATTAAGCCCACATTGAGAAATTGCTTGGACTTCTTCAGAGCAGAGAAACTGCTCTGCACCAAACTTGCCTGAAGTAATTAAAACAATGCCACACTTTACACCTTCAGCAGTTTATACCCCCCAACCACACACACTCACAATTTTCTTATGCAAATAGGCACATGAACCCCCACCCAATCCCCCCCTACTGCTTTGCTTTGGCCTCTTGTTAATGGGGGCTGTCGTCAGAGTCTAATTGTTATGAATTGGCTGGGGCCACAATTAGCCTTCTTAATTAGCCTCACTTAATTGCTCAATTAAGGGCCACGGCACAATTGCCACGCAAAGCAAAACATGTACACATCATTGCACTGGGCTCAGCCATTGTGGATACGCACTGATATGTACATGCTGCTGTGTTTGTTGATATAGTGCATAATGAAGCGGCGCTCGCCTGCGTTTAATGCTGAGGTCGTCTAATGCATTCTGCAATTTGCTACGTGCGCCACTTTGAAACAAAGAAATCTAAATGCAGGAGGAAGCACGGTCCGGTATTTGAGCTCGTATCTCCGGATAACACATCCTCAGGTTTTTTTGTTTTTGTTTTCTTTAATATAACGCCCCCCATCCTCCTCCTCCTCCTCCTCCTCCTCCTCCGTGCCCCCACACCTGAGCACTCAGCTCCTCTACCTGAACCAGATGGCTCCATGTTTTTCCTTTACCACTGATCAACCTGGCATCCTGGCAGATTGTACTTTCTGACACCTCCGTGGGTGGCAAAGGAAACTGGCATGATGACGGCTTGACATGCCCGGCGGGAGACACCGGAAGTCGTTACCATGGAGACGACTCTTGTTGTCCCACCTCTTTGTAAATGCTGCTGGAAGTGGCGACAGCTTCTTGGTGTCATGTCATTTACATGACGCGTTCGGGGTCCAAGCAGCTTGTGATTATTTCATCTGCTGGGTTAGGGTGGGAGGTTTTTTTAAGATTATTATATTGTGCCCTTTTGCATTGAAGATGTTACTTAGTGTGTGATTCAAATATGTTTTTATCCACATGTTCTGTGTGATTCTATATTTATTTTATTTTACCATGTAAAGGGTCTTTAAATTTAAGACTCTTTAGATAATTTTTTATTGCTTATTTTGATGCTATTACATGTTTATATACTATTACATATTTCTATTGTATGACTATACTGATATATTTTTTAATAGGTTTGTGCCCAATTAAAGGAAATTTTCAATCTGTAAGTTTTGGGTTCAAAGAGATTTGTTTTTTGGGTTGTTGTTTTTTTTTTTCTGTTAAAAGCTGAATAAAATTTCCCTTTACAAAAGCATCTTGTATCGAATAAAGGCAGTCAGACAGAATTGATCTGAAGAAGGAGGAGATGAATAAAAACAGTGGGAAATCAGCATAGCTCTTGCCTCACAGCGCAGAAGTTGTTTACTTATTCTCTCCTTATAGTGATGAAACACAAAACCTTGATGTGAGCATTATATTAATCCTTCCCTCCTCTTTTCCTATTCCTTTTTCCTTTATCACTCCGCTCCATCCCTCCATCGATATCCTCTCCTCCTCCTCCTCCTCCTCCTCCTCCTCCTCCTCCTCCTCCTCCTCCTCCGTCTTCTTCTCTGCAGGTATTACTACAACAAGCGTATTTTGCACAAAACCAAAGGCAAGCGATTCACCTACAAGTTCAACTTCAGTAAGGTGGTGCTGGTGAACTACCCCATCCTGGACATGGCCAACTCTCCCTTCTTTCTGGCACAGAACCACTTCAACGGGGGCACCACCACACCAGACTGCAGCCCGGAGGTATGAAGGGTGGGGCGGACTGCTTTGGAGAGGGTGCGGCTGAAATATCTCAACTATATTTTAACTTGTTTTAAACAATAAAAAGTAAGAAATTGCATCATATGGAATCTCCACCCCTTTGTGGTCTGACAAATGTGGCTAGTGAGACGCATACAGTCTTCAATCCAAATGTATAACAATTGATCATTTAGAGAAGAGAAATGTGTAAGGAACAAAATATTATAGCAAGACACTGCACTTCAGTATTTCATTTTTTATCAGCACGGATTTGAATCAGGTATCTGAAATCCATTCCAGGGCAGTTGTTTTGGCATGATATTTCTCAGGCCCCTACTGTGCATTCCCTTTTTTTAACAAGAGAGTGGTGGTATTCGTCAGAGCTATCTTTTATTCACTGTCTCTAATGGTCATAATAGACTACAATTCACTTATTGTTTGCCCTGAGAGATTGTAAAATTTTTACACTGGCAAATTGCATCAGAAAACCTAAAGAGAACAGCAGGAGCCAGAATATCCTAATTTGCTTGAAAAAAAAAAAAAAATGGTATGACTTCACTTGTGTGCCTATTAAAGTGCTTGGATATTTAGAGACGTGCTTAAAAAAATGAACAAATCAATTTAAATGTTTCAAATTCTGCTCTTGATTATTGATGCAGCCTCTCAAATTGTTGAAGAGAGAGGGTTTTTTTGGGGGGAGGGGGGGGAGACTTGGATGTGAGCGCTGGTGTGCACTTAATCTTATTCCGGGTGACTAATGTCCCCAGAAAGTGCTCGAAACTTGAAAGTACAGTACTAGAGATCCATCCATCATTTGTCTGTGCCATCCTTAAGGTGGGATAAGGAGGTACGGGCTCCGAAGGAGACCGAGGAGGGGAGGGGGACGGGTTTTAACTTGCCCTTAAAACAAAAGAAGACGTTATCCCCTCCTTCTCTCATCACCGTCTCCTATGGCGAATCCATGTGTCATTGATTGAAAATGAAAGAAATAGAAAGCAAAGGGGCCGCGTCAGATCAGATCAATGGCGGGTCATTAATGCGGTTTGTTAAGCAACGCAGATCTCGCAGCTTGGGAGTACAGTCTCGCCTTTCAAACTTCGGGGCTGCGGGGTGACAGATACTATTGATCGACGGTCGCGTTGCGGGGGGGTGGGGGGGGGGAATCCTGCCTTTGTCCTCTTTATTCCTCATATTCAACTGTTCCACTTATTTTACCTTGACTCCCTCACCTTCTCGTGTTTTAAGACAGAAAACTTGCAACTCCCACAGCCGCCCTGCTTCCTAAATGGATGTCATTGTTTCACATCTCATTCCTATTTCTCTCGTGTCCCTTTCCTCAAACTGCCCCACCATCCCTCTTTTTTTTTCTTTTTCCTTTTTTTTTTTTAATCTTCTTGTCATTTATCCTTTGTCCCCGTGATCTTAATCGCTGCTCTCCATTTGACTCTGTACTTTTCCTGCCTTTGAGTCTCTGAGCCTCTGCGTCCTCCTGCCTCCCTTTTTAGCCCGAGTCCCCTGACACCCTTTTTTTTTTATCCTGTCCTTGCTGCGACTGTGTCCCTGTTTGCATCACTCTCTGCGGGGTGCCGCTGTCAACATTCGACTTTCGCCTGCGCAGTGCAGCCGCCTCACCAGGGCAGATTTGTAGGAGCACATGCACTCTATTTAGGACTGTTTTGTTCATGTCACCAACTTATATTTGTATCTCCTTTTCCTCTTTCTCTCTCTCTCTTTCTCTCTCTCTCTCTCTCTCTCGCTCTCTCTCTTGTTCCTCCCGTCTCTGTCTCTGTCACTCAGGCCATACAGTCCCTGTTTCCTCGCTTGCCAGACACCGGCAGAGGAACATCCCTCTTTGATCGAGGCACCACAGCACCAGCACCCGAAGGGGACAAACTGCGACTGGACACTTTCCCTTTCCTCAGTTCAGGTGAGCAGAAGGAATAACAAAAGTTAGTGTGAAACTCTGAGTGCCTCTGCAAAATTAAAAATCTTCCTGCACCGAAGGAGCAAAAGTCGGGGGGGGAAAGAAAGCAGCTTGTTTAGAGCATCCATAGGCAGCGTCAGGCAGACAACAGACCATAAACAAAGGAAGGGGGAGAAGGCAGAGGGGAAGGACGAGAGCGGGGAGAGGAATGAGGATATGGGGAGGCATGAACATTTATTGTTAAAGGAAATAAGAGAGATGGCTGTCCCACAGCAGCCTGCAGTGAGGCTGCGCTTCAAGTGAGAGAGGCCAGGTGAGCTTGTGAATTATACATGTCAGCAGCGCCAAGAAACAAGTTATGGGCTGGAGAATGCATCCACCTCATCGCCGCGACGGCTCACATTTGTCCTCGCCGGTGCCGGCGAGCACGAGTCGTGCGCCTGCTTGACTGAGCATACATGTGCATGTGCTATTGTTTGTGTCCGTGCACGCTCCGCACGTGCACGCGAACCGGCAGAGCTGCAGAGGTAGTGTGTAATTAGATGTACTGGCACACATGCAATGATCATCACACAACCTGCACCCCCCCCCCCCCTTTCCTCCCCCCTCCTCCCCCTCCCCACTCTGTTTGTCCTCAGGTCCTATTCCCCCCTTCTTCCCTTCTCACCCTCCTTTCCCTCCCATGTGTCCCCGCTGTCCTAATCCCTTCCCAGGCAGGAAGGCCCTAATTGAGGGTGCAGGCTTCAGTTTGTGGCCTGTGGGCGCCCATTACTGTGTTTTCATAAGCAAGTGAGGCCTGCCTGACTGATTCAATATTCATGTGTCTGCCAGCTACTCCTGGCCCAGCACGCAGAGACTTCACCACTGTCAAATTAGCCCTGCATAGTAAATATCAGAGTGAAAGAGTATAGAGGGAGAGAGAGGGAGAGAGACGGGGAGCGAGACGGGGAGAGGTGGAGGGTGCAGCAGAGAGAGAATCTTTGAGTTGTTTGTCATTTGGAAGGAAGTAGAGTAGGTCGAGAGGCAACGCTTTTGTTTGTTCATTAAAATTGAATCCCAGCATCACCTTGCAACAACCTCGTTTTTGTGTCATCAAATGAAGCTTACAAGGAACCGAATTCAAACAGTGCAGGATTTAATTCACTACGCGGTGAGGGGTTTTTGGTTGGGGTTTTAAATCTAAAATGATGCGATGGCATGCCAGAACACTGCAGGGACGCGAGATCGACACCGGCTAGATTCTTTCTTTTCCAAGTGTCACAGTGACATATGTGCCATAAAACTGGAGCCAGAGCATCTTCAAATGTGTCCCTTTTTAAAGATATATGTGAAGAAATAATGAAGCATTTAGGAAAAGGGGACTCCACTTGATTACTTTATACTGCAGTGCAGAATCTTTGTGTTCACATCTGGTTTGCAGCAGCGTGAAGTGGGTGTTTCACACAGTTCTGGCATGCATACATGAACCATCAGGGTTTTTTTTCTCTTTTTTTTGTTGAAAGCTACCGTACCAGAATTAGCCCCTGTGGCTCCTGATTAGACTTGCTAATACCTCTGACTATAATTAGTGAACATTCTTGGATGTTGTACGTCAGGAAACCTTTGCCCCTTCTGAGCGCTATAACCTCCATCTCTGGTTTTTCTCTGTCCTAGGTGCTCCGTGCTACACCAAACCCCCGTCCCTGCTGGGCCCGTACCCTCGCAGCCCACCCTTTGACTACCCCTGGGGCTTCAACCCCTACCTCCCAGGGGCCTTCTCTCTCAATAACTGCCCCAAACTACCCCCCGGCTCCCTCTACCCCTCCCAGTTTTACCCCAACCCTTTGCAGAGCAGCCTTTCCCAGCTGCCTCACCCCTTTTCCTCTCTTCTTCCCCCAGGGGAGGCAGGTGGAGGTGAGAGGGGGGCAGCGGGGCAAACTGGCGGGACAAACGGCACGGCGGGTGGTCAGCCGATCAGAATCTGCCTGCCGCCCTACCAGGGCGGCCTGTCATTGGGTCGGACAGATGTTGGCAACGGGGCGACGGTCGGGGAAAGGGAGCGGGCGGAGGCCACCCCTCCGGGCACGGGGCTTAGTCTGAGCCTGGGGGCGGTCAGCCTCGGAGCCGGGACTGGGACGGGCCAGCAGAGCCCCACAGAGAGGAGAGGAGGGGTGAAGCAGGACCCCGAGTCAGACTCAGACCTGGAGATCACAGATCTGAGCGACTGCAGCTCGGAGAATGAAAACGACCACGAGTTTGGCATTAGGAAGGAGTCCAGCCTGGCGAACCGGTCGCAGCTCGTGCTGGACGGGAAGAAAGGGAGCGTGCTGCCACCCATCGCCTCTCTCCCGCCTCCGGTGTCCCCGCATCCTCTGAAGAGCCTGATGCCCATCTCCCCTCCTCCCCCATCCTTGCCACCGTCACTTTCTCCGTCCATGGCTCTGCATGAAAGACACAGGGAGACAGAGACTCTCAAAATGATCCACAGCTAAGACATTTTCTGATGCGTCCACCATCTTTGCCAGTCTACGCTCTGATAACTCTCTTCTTCTCTCCAAATTTTCTCCTCTAAATGATCAATCCCTCTTCTTCTTTATTTTTCTCCCAGGAAAAGCAGTTAAGTTTTCCACTTCTGAAACTACAGTTTCACTGTTTGCTGTGTAAGTGTTGAACTTGCCAACAGCCCATTACAGCACCGACTCGTCCATCTCAGGATACACAGGCTGTACAGTTTGTAGGCCGTCGGCTGTCTGTATCACCATCTAGTCCTTTCTCTTCTGATCCCTCACGCTGAATGTTCGCTCCATGGTTTGTAGACTTGTTTTACGCTGTTTCTACAATTTGCCGTCCGCAGCTGAGCGATGGAAGAAGGCAGCGAGGTGGTAAATTACAACACAGCCATGCCAGCCTTGACAAACATTAACAAACAACATCCCTATACTAACAGAACAGAACAACAAATATTGCTCAGATCGATCCAATTTTACAGATTTGTCCTGTAATTCTTGAGATTTGGACTATATAAAAACTCAAGCCTATTGAGATGTAGTCAAATACTGCCATCTAGTGGTTATTCTGGGAAGAGTCTCCTTCAAGGAATCCATCTCATCTCTGCGATCCTGTCCATAAATGTGATGCTCTGAAATTACCCCCCCCCCCCTTTTTTTTCAATAGCTATTGGTTTTTTGTGTATTAATTTCATTGCTTTAAATCAATTTTTTTTTCTTTTATTGTATCAACTGTGAGCATTTGTGATTATTTCTTTTGTGCTGTGGATCATTGTGATTTCTCCTCGGAAAGAAAAAGAGAGCAGAGAGAGCTGGACAAACTAGAATTTGTATGGTATATTTCTGTGTATATATTTTAATATGTTGTACATGACATTTAATTCATTATTCACTATGATAAAAGATTTAGCTGTATTGTTGTGATTTAATTCAGTATTTAAACATGTTGGAAAAATTATAAGCCTAGGTGTATCAAAGTTTAAATTATTAATAGCAGAATATCTGCACTCTGAAGATGTTTTTTTTCTTCTTCTTCTTCTATGATGAGGACAGAGTTCACTTTGGGAATTGTCTCTGATTTCCTCAACCCCCGTTAATTGTGCCCTTTGGTCATTTTTTTCCCCTCTCTCTCTCTTTTGCCAGATGCCCAGTGTACGGAAAAACCCTTTGGGTTCAAAAACATGCCAGTGGACTTATTTTCCTAGTTAGCATTCACTCAGTGTAACTGTACAGTAATTAGTCAAATGTGAATAATATTGGTCTTTGCATTTTCTTTTTTTTTTTTTTTTTTAAATCCTCCCCTCAAAATCTGTTTTGATTATTTTTCAATCAATGCTTTTTGTCCATGCCAGCAGGGCACTTTGGTTTGCTTGAGGACATTAAACAGTTGGGGGTGAAAAAAATAAATAAATAAAAAATATGAATATGAACTGTTTATCTTTGCTCAACCCAAAATCTGATGAAAAACATTGTTGGACGGCCCAGTTTCTCAGCACAGAGTGAACATTACACCATCCTGTACAGTTTCATAGCCTTTATAGCCGATGGTTTGTCAAACAGTGGCGGTATAACGACTAGTTGTGAAAGCTCTATTGTAAAGTTAATGTAAAGCTCTATGTTTGTTGAGTTGCTGCAGGAAAAGGCCTCCAGTCACCTCCGCGTGGAGATCACGTACTAACAGCTGTAAATACTGTTTCCTTTGTGTGTGTATGTGTGTGTACACATCCAACAATGACAATGCAGTGGTTTTTTCCTGTCATCATTCTTTGTTTTACTGTAAAAGAGGACAAGTCGAAAGTACAAAAAGAAGAAAAAAGATTAATATCTTCAAAAGCAATAAATATTATTCTGGATAGTGGACTGTTGTTGGCTGTCAGTTTGTTGGACCAGTTTATTGCACGAGAGCAACGGCAACAGGTAAGGGTGAAACTTATGTCACTTTTCATCAAATACACACTAGTCAAAGAAAGGATTATTATTCTTTCATTGTATATTTTCGATTAAAACAATTTAAAAATATGTTCAGATAAAACAGATTTTTAAACACTGTCAATAATTAATCAGATACCATACATAAAATAAAACCATTGAATGAACATGTATTTTTATTTTTTTTACATAGAAAACAGCTAATTAATTAAAGCGCCAATTAATTCATGGATTAATTGCGTTTGTGAATCTTCTCCTACTTTTTTGTACTTTATGTTGGCAGCTGACGGCACACAAACAATATAAAACTCCAAGGAATAAAGAAAACCCGTGAAAGCGTTTCAAGTAGTATTATTACACAGTACCACTAAAAAAAAAACATAAATAGAACAGACCACAGCCATTTATACACATGCATTTATTTTTGTTTTATTTAATTTACAAATTTTGTTTTTAAGGGTTTTTGATTTTTCACATTGGACATATTGAAAAGAAAGTAATGTCTTCATTTCAACAACAGGTGGTCATAAATAGTCATTCACCAAACGTACCAACGATTTAACCCAAAGATGGAATCATTTGTATTTCATCTTAATCCCCTCACGACTCCTGACT
Source organism: Lipophrys pholis (assembly GCF_963383615.2). Lineage (NCBI taxonomy): Eukaryota > Metazoa > Chordata > Actinopteri > Blenniiformes > Blenniidae > Lipophrys > Lipophrys pholis. The sequence continues at coordinate 20,259,071 of NC_137639.1, read as the reverse complement.
CAAAATCATTCAGATAGAGGTTTTGCTAATAAAGGATCGCTGATATCATAAGTTACCGTGAGGCAAATGAGGTGGTGACATCTTATAAAGGGACAGACAGAAATGTGTCTTTTGGGCGCGATTTCTGCCTGAAAATGTCAATTTCGATGACACACTGAAGACATAGAAAAGCATTTGTAAAGGTTCGGTGACCTGAAAGAAGAAGACGTCCCTCAGAAAGCTCTGTGCACTGGTGATGATTAAGGAGACAATGCGAGAGGTTTAAAAAGATAATTTCTGTGAAAGTGGGCTGTTTGGACTCCGAGGTTATAACCGAGGGGTGTTTGAACAATCTAACAGAAACTCAAACAACGTGAGGACCTTTTGCTCCTAACTGCAGAACTTGCAGTGGCCACTCAGACCACGTTACTGCTAAATATAATAATATTTATGACCCATGTGAGTGGTGGTAGCAGACAGACAGGTTGAGTCCAGGAGGTCAGTTTTATCCCACAAGGACCTTCTGGGTGATTTCTCACTGTTTCACGACCCCTTTCACACACCTAATGTTCTAAAAAAGAAAAAGGGGGGGGGGACTCAGCTCGTCTGCAGCAGATCTTTTCCTTTGTTACCAACTACAAATACACACCTGAATTCATTTGTGTAACTGAAGTAAATTCCTGAAACCTTTAAGCCAAGTCAAAGGTCACTTGTTTCATAGAACTGGTGTATTATTAAGGTCTGATGTGGTTTCTTATGTTTCTCACTTTCAGTGAAAGCATTCTTAACTAAACTGATTCACGTAAACAAACCTGGGCTCGTTAAAGTAGAAGATAGAATTGTATCTATTTTATACCAAAATGTTGAGACTGTTTTACCACCTTAAAGGCTGAGAGCTTAATATATTTTATATGAATAAATGTGATGATACTTGAAGAAAACATAATGCAAATGATGGCAAGTAATTACACAATATAAAATACTTTACAGGTCTCTGCCTACATACCACTACTATTACTACGACTGCTACTAATAATAATGATCATAATCTGTATAAAACTGTTTACATATTGCTTTAAAAAAAACTAAGAAAAGGACAAAGCTCATAGCATGTAATACTAAATAGAAGATGAAATAATTAACCGAAGCAATGATTCCATCAAAATACAAAAAAATAGATACATTAGTAGAATAAAAGTATATTTATTAAAAACTTTATCTTTAGTCAACACCTGCAAATGCATCTAAATTCCTTTGCAACTCGAAGCCTGCAGCGATAACATTGAAGTTTATCTGATTCGTGGTTTCACTATAACTTTGTGTTGAACAAATATTTGTCACATTTACTTTGGACAGATGATCCTTTTAGGAAGCAGCAAATCGTTGTGTGTGTCGTGGCACTCTGAGCCCAGAGGGAGAAGGTTATCGGTTTCTGGCCCTGCCGTGGGGTCTCTTCTCTCTGATGAGTTTGCATGTTTCTCTCTGGGTATAGTTGTTTCCAACTCATAAAATAATCTTTTGAGGTTAATTGATGACACTAAAATTCCTGTTGGTGTCAATGTGACTACCTCTTTGTGTTTGTCATGTGTTTATTTAGGGGGAAAAAAACAACACACTAGTCAAAATAAAATCTGGCCCTTTTTAGACTGAGGGAGGAAACTGGTGTACCTGGAGGAAACAACCATGCAGGCACAAAACAGAACATACAAACTCCTCAGAACATTCTGTGGAAATTCATGGTTCATGGCCACGTTTCTCCGCGGGATGGCGCCATGAGGCCAATGCAGATAAAAACCTGTCCACCACACGACGCTTTAAGTAGAATTTCAGGCGTTCTGCCCTCTGTCAGCTCTGTATTCAGTTGCCTTGATTTCAGAGACACATGTTTCTACAGACAGCTGTGCTCTGCATAGAACACTGCGTTTCATTCATTTACAACCAGGTAGAGGATTATGACTAACACATGATTTAAAGTTTAGAGACTAGATGCGTCGGTGCGAATAAAACCTAATAATAAATCAAACCTTGATTTCTAGTGTGCAATACAGAAGTCAAAAAGTCAAATTTGTCTTTGAACGTCTGCTTGGATTATTAAGCTTAAACTATAAACAAAACGCTGCATTAAAACATCATATCATCATCATCAGGGTAAAGTTATTGTATGTATTTTCAAATAATCATGAGTAACCTTTTACAGACTTCAGCAGGTAAATATTGTTCTGATAGAAACT